>NW_027468774.1:2485125-2495125 GCF_046254945.1 Alosa pseudoharengus
ATCCAGCGTGACTTACATATGTCAGTGATATTGCAAGGGCCACTGTCCCCGCGGCAACTCGGCGTTACGTGCCTTGCTCAAGGGCACAACGGTGGAAGCCGGGAATTGAACCCACAACTTTTCTGGCTACTGCACGTCCAGCTCCGTAACCACTACACCCCGCCATGACGATGATGGACAGTAGCGATGAGATAAGGAGGATGGAGATGTCGAGGTTGTCGCAGTGATGGAGTTGTCATGGTGACGGTGATGAGGAGGAGAATGGAGTTGTCACGGTGACGGTGGTGATAGAGCCAAGGCTGTGCCACTGAGATCCGTCTGGCTGTCTGCACCACTGTGGTTGGGAAGAGATGGGAAGTGTGTGTGTGTGTGTGTGTGTGTGTGTGTGTGTGGCTGTGTGAGTGTGGCTGTGTGAGTGTGTGTGTGTGTGTGTGTGTGTGTGTGTGTGTGTGTGAGAGTGTGTGTGTGTGGCTGTGTGAGTGTGGCTGTGTGAGTGTGTGTGTGTGTGTGTGTGTGAGTGTGTGTGGCTGTGTGTGTGTGTGTGTGTGTGTGTGTGTGTGTGTGTGTGTGTGTGTGTGTGTGAGTGTGTGAGTGTGGCTGTGTGTGTGTGTGTGTGTGTGTGTGTGAGTGTGTGTGTGTGAGTGTGTGTGTGTGTGTGTGTGTGTGTGTGTGTGACCGCTGAGGCCAGTACATTTCCACTGTAGCCACAGTCATGAGCAGAAACATTCTTCAGCAACAGAAGAGGCGGAGAGACCAAGATGTGGGGAAGCAGGAATGTGCTGATAACTCTCTTTTCACACACACACACACACACACACACACACTTATGCATACTCACACGCACACATACAATTACAGTACATGTACACACATACACAGGCATATATAAAAATACAAGCACAGAAGGACTCTCTGTTACACACTCATACATGCATAAAAACACACACACACACACACACACATTCATGTTGCAGAGAAGACAGAACACCTCTGACCCCCTTCCCTTTGTGTTGTTGGCCATTGTGTTGTCATAGCAACACACATAGACAGATGTGGTTAGTTTGACTACAGAAGAAAGGGAGGAAGAAAAGAGAAAAGAGGGGAAGGAGGAGGAGAGGAGAGGAGGAGGAGAAGAGGAGGAAAGGGAAGAGGAGGAGAGGGAAGAGGAGAGGAGGAGAGGAGGAGGAGAGGGAAGAGGAGGAGGAGTAGAGGAGGAGAGGAGGAGGAGAGGGAAGAGGAGAGGGAAGAGGAGGAGGAGTAGAGGAGGAGAGGAGGAGAGGAGGAGGAGAGGGAAGAGGAGGAGGAGGAGAAAGAGACTGAAAAAGAGGAGAGAATAGAAGGGGAAAAGGAGAAGAGAAAAAAAGAAAAAGATGTGAGAGAGAGAGGAGGAGGAAGAGGGGGAGAGGAAGAGAGGAAGAGAGAGGAGGAGGAAGAGGGGGGAGGAAGAGAGGAAGAGAGAGGAGGAGGAAGAGGGGGAGAGGAAGAGAGGAAGAGAGAGGAGGAGGAAGAGGGGGGAGGAAGAGAGGAAGAGAGAGGAGGAGGAAGAGGGGGAGAGGAAGAGAGGAAGAGAGAGGAGGAGGAAGAGGGGGGAGGAAGAGAGGAAGAGAGAGGAGGAGGAAGAGGGGGAGAGGAAGAGAGGAAGAGAGAGGAGGAGGAAGAGGGGGGAGGAAGAGAGGAAGAGAGAGGAGGAGGAAGAGGGGGGAGGAAGAGAGGAAGAGAGAGGAGGAGGAAGAGGAAGATGAAGAGGGAGCAGAGAAATGAGTGTGTCGAAGAATCACACCCATATGGTGATGAAACACACACACGCACGCACGCACGCACGCACGCACACACACACACACACACACACACACACCCACACACATTGCTGCATAGGGCCTCAGGGAAAAGCCCCATGATGTACCCAAACGACAGTATGGATGTGTGTGGATTTACTTGACAGAATGCGTGTGTGTCGTGTTTGTACACTCAACTGCTGGGTTAGAAATAACCCAAAAATAACCCAGCGGCAGAGTCAGATAAGGACAGACCCAACATTGGGTTATCTTAACCCAACGGCAGAGTCAGATAAGGACCTACCCAACATTGGGTTATCTTTAACCCAGCCCTTAACCAACCCAGCATGTTGGGTTATGTTTTCTGCCCAGCAGCTGGTTAATAATGGCTACATTGCTGGGTTAAAGCTACCAATACGTGGGTTAAATATTACAACCCTGTGTTAACATTATTCATTCACAATCACCAATTATTATTGGTGCTTTTTATCTTAATCATTATTACCAATGTTACACTGCTTAAGAAATAAAGAAAATATTCAAATTTCAATCATTCTTTTATTGATATTTTCATTTACATGAATTTTTCCCCCATTCATTTCTCAAAATTAAAGTCATTATAAAATGGTAAAACTAGATTCTCCAAGATATGGCCTCTAACTTAAATGGCCAGCATCAAGTCAAAAAACGGAGGAAAAACAGTACATTACAAATGGGTAATCCGCCTTTGCTCGTGTGAGATACTCAGCAATGTCCTTTCCAATCTGTGGAGGTAAAAAACACACACACACACACACAAAATTATTAAGTAAAAGTACATAGGTACATAGTACATAAAAGCATTATAATCTCCTGTCATTAGTGAAATGGTGCAAACTACACTGTACAGCACTATCCATATTTATTGGCACCCCTGATAAAGGTAAGTAAAAACCATAGTGTAAAAACTTGATTAATAGGCCAAGCTTTTATTTGCTTCAATTCCGGAACTCTACCAAATATTCAAACTTTATGACCACCAAAGGTAGGGAGTCACCACTTTCTTTCGCCTCTGCTACTGATACTAGTAAATATGGCTGGACGATTTGGGATAGCTCTTTTTAATCAATTTTACCAGGAGTGCCAATAGTTGGTGCTTGTTCTATTTGTAACAATTGTCTTAACTCACAGGCTCATCAACGGTGGTAGGTACTCTCCATACACTTGGTGGGATCTGCATGGGCAGCAGCTGCAAAGCCACATCTCCTCATTTCTCTGCAACATAAATATTTAAAATAAACTATAGTTAAATACTCTAAAATGGATTAAGTTAGAACAAGATGGCTTATAGCAGGGACTCTTTTTAGGGGTACTCAAGCACACCTAAAGCTAATCTCAACACCCTTAAACATAACAACAATAACCTATTCAACACTTTTGCAAGGTGTTGTATGTGGATTTCTCATAAGGGGCTAAGTCCCCCTAAAGGTCTCATCCAAGAATCAAAAACCCTGCTTATTGTTGACCTTTGAGTTGTCATGTAGTCAAATTCACGTTCAAATTCTGCAGCCAGCTTCAGTTATATACAGAATCAAACCATTTTTTTAAAAATGAAATACCTGCTGAGAGGTTGTCTATGTTCATGAGAAGGTCTGCAGTCTTCTCCTTCCTGGCCATGCAAATGTATTTTTCAGAAAAGAACAGGTTCCATTTCTCTGCTAACTTGCTGGAAGACTGGATGCAAAACCGAGAAATCTACCTGCAGAAAAACAGAATTTTTTTCAAACTCCATACACAGGATAGAAACTAGTTAACTGTGGCTGATCTTACAGCAGGGGTCTCAAACTCCCGGCCCGCGGGCCAGTCCGGCCCGCGACCTATGTCAAAATAATAATGTAATCCGGCTCTTGAGGGTATTTTTAATTGCGACAAACAACGATTTTGGCAAAACTGGCCACGTATCCTCTATGACAAGGCTAACGTTACTTGCGGTCATTTACTGTACGTTAGTTTCTATGTTTGCGGCGCACCATTATGAATGAATGAACGTTAATCTTAGCTAGTTTAGGCTATTAAACATGGGAAATGAAGCTAACTTTAGCTAATCTCTCCAGAAAGACACTCATGCAGAGAATAGTGTTCACTACCTTTCAGTGCTTCTTCAAGATTTGTTTTGATTCGATTTCCGCTAATAAATTATTGCATTATTTTAAATTATTATTTTATGCTACTTAATGTTACAGTAACGTTGGATAAGGTTTATCTAGGGCTAACTAGCTTTTGCTAGGCAAACAGTTGAGCAACGTTAATTAGCCTAACTTATACCTAAAGTTAACCTATGACTATTCAGCAATTGACATTATTTTACATTCACATCGTTTTGGGTTCTTTAAGAAAATGTGAATTGGTTATAACGTGTCAATATCATTAATATTAGTGCATGCCAAGTGTCATTCCCATGCTAACAGATAAGTTAACATTACAAATGATGACCTTCAACAATAACATTAACAACAACGTTAGTAACATCACAATATATGATTAGACTATGTTAATTATAGGAGTGGAGTATAGGCCTATGTTAATTATGTTGACATGGATGTGATAGACATACAGAATTTACTTACTTGAAACAGGGAAGGAGAGGGAAAAATGTTGGCAAGTCTGTCCCTCGGTGTCAGTCATTCAAAAGATGGTGGAATCAGAGATTTTTATGGAGACCTAACAGTCGAGCCTCGATTTCGTGTAACCCAATGCATTGGGTTATTATTTCTAACCCACCGCTGGGTTAAATCTACCCAAAACATCATCCAGATGCCTTGACCCAGCATTTGGGTCAGTGAAACAACCCAGCAGTTTTTAGAGTGTATGTGTGTGTGTGTCATGTACTGTATGTATGTATGTGTGTGTGTGTGTGTGTGTGTGTGTGTGTGTGTGTGTCTGTCTGTCTGTCTGTCTGTGCGTGTGTGTGTGTGTCATGTATGTATGTATGTGTGTGTGTGTGTGTGTGTGTCTGTCTGTCTGTCAGTGTGTGTGTGTGTGTGTGTCATGTATGTATGTATGTGTGTGTGTGTGTGTGTGTGTGTGTGTGTGTGTGTCTGTCTGTCTGTCTGTCTGTCTGTGTGTGTGTGTGTGTGTGTGTGTGTCATGTATGTATGTATGTGTGTGTGTGTGTGTGTGTGTGTGTGTGTGTGTACAGAGGGAGAGCAGAGTGTGTCATCTGAATTTATCCACCAGGAAAGTCCAGGCTGCCATTAACTCAACCACTCTCCTCTCACATCCTCTAAACCAGCAATGTGTGTGTGTGTGTGTGTGTGTGTGTGTTAGAGAGAGTGTGAGAGAGTGTGTGTGGTAAATGTGTGTGTGTGTGTGTGGGGGGGGTGTATTGTTGTTGTTGTTGTTGTAACATGGAAAATATAGCATTCTGACCAATGTCCCTGGAAAATCCCTGTTTAAGTGTGTGTGTGTGTGTGTGTGTGTGTGTGTGTGTGTGTGTAGCCTTAAACTGACCTGAAGAAAATGAGCAGCAGCCTCCTAACACTCCTGATGTAGGGGGTTTCCACTTTTTCACACACACACACACACACACACACACACACACACACACACACACACACATGCATGCAGAGAGAAATAAACACGGAGAACTGGCATAAACATGAGCACACAAAGATGACCACACACACACACACTTTTGACTATAATGACCAATGTTTGAAAGCGTGAAAAATCCCTAACATTTGTGCCATTGAGTGTGTGAATGTGTGTGTGTGTGTGAATGTGTGTGTGTGTGTGTGTGTGTGTGTTGCAGGATCATCCTGAGCAGGGTGTGTTGTACCTGGTGCGGGGGCTGCTGAACGTGTGTGTGTGTGTGTGTGTGTGTGTTGCAGGATCATCCTGAGCAGGGTGTATTGTACCTGGTGCGGGGGCTGTTGAACATGTGTGTGTGTGTGTGTGTGTGTGGTGATCTTTGTGTGCTCATGTTTATGCCAGTTCTCCGAGAGAAGCAGGTAAGCAGTTCTCTTAGCCTTCTATTTATTGTCATCAAAACTGCAGAGGAAAGGACAAGTTATAGGGCAGTGTCTGGTGTCTGCAGAAGTGAGTGTGGCATCTGGCTTAATATTCTGCGCGAGGGACTGTGGTGGTAGGTGAGATTTCACGGGGAAACTATGATGATTGGTAAAATTTGCGAAAAAGTCGCAGTGTTTGGATAAAATTGCGAGGTCGCCAAGAATTTGCGGGATTTGCGGGATTTGCTGAATTTGCGTTAATTGTTGCGATCGCAACATCGCAAATTCCTAGAGGGACTGGATGAGAGGCTATCAGGGACAGTTTTTTTTAAGGTTGTGGAATTAATAACGGTGAATTATCATCAAAGTTATCACAAGTGAATTATCATCAAAGTTACTACAAGTGAATTATCATCAAAGTTATTACAAGTGAATTATCATCAAAGTTATTACAAGTGATGAGTTATTACAAGTGATGAGTTCTTACAAGTGGATTATCATCAAAGTTACTTCAAGTGAATTAAAGTGGATTATCATCAAAGTTATTACAAGTGATGAGTTCTTACAAGTGGATTATCATCAAAGTTATTACAAGTGATGAGTTATTACAAGTTGATTATCATTAAAGTTATTACAAGTGATGAGTTATTACAAGTGATGAGTTATTACAAGTGGATTATCATCAAAGTTATTACAGGTGATGAGTTATAACAGGTGATGAGGTATTACAGGTGATGAGTGGAGATGAGGGAGTGTGAACCTCCTGATCTGTCTGCAGGAGAATTTGCCTACAGAATTAGATGTATTGCTAAGGTTACCACATCCAACCGATCCAGACCATGTTCAGAACCACAATATCAAGTACAGTGAAGCCTTTGTCAAATTCTCAAATTCAGTCAGGCCCTGTCATTCTATTTATACAGTTACCAAAAAATCAAGATGGGCGTTCTTTTCAGGGACACAGAGAGCCATCAATCCAGATCAGCGCATCCTTGAGCTACAGAAGCTCTCAGACACCCAGTGGAGCTGTAGGGAAAATGCCCTGAAGACGATCAGAAATGTCCTCCCTAGACTCCCTGAAGACGATCAGAAATGTCCTCGCTAGACTCCCTGTGGAGCTGCAGGGAAAATGCCCTGAAGACGATCAGAAATGTCCTCCCTAGACTCCCTGAAGACGATCAGAAATGTCCTCGCTAGACTCCCTGTGGAGCTGCAGGGAAAATGCCCTGAAGACGATCAGAAATGTCCTCCCTAGACTCCCTGTGGAGCTGCAGGGGAAATGCCCATGAAATCACAACACCAGTGTTTCTGGAAATCACAACACCAGTGAAATCACAACACCAGTGAATCACAACACCAGTGTTTCTGGAAATCACAACACCAGTGTTTCTGGAAACATCAATTGCCTCAAAAGCTTTCCGGCATGATGACCTGGACTTGGCCGCTGCTTCCTCTGTGGTGATGGTGTTCTCTGTGGTGGATGGTGTTCTCTGTGGTGATGGTGTTCTCTGTGGTGATGGTGTTCTCTGTGGTGTTCTCTGTGGTGATGGTGTTCTCTGTGGTGGGTGGTGTTCTCTGTGGTGTTCTCTGTGGTGATGGTGTTCTCTGTGGTGGGTGGTGTTCTCTGTGGTGATGGTGTTCTCTGTGGTGTTCTCTGTGGTGATGGTGTTTTCTGTGGTGGGTGGTGTTCTCTGTGGTGATGGTGTTCTCTGTGGTGTTCTCTGTGGTGATGGTGTTCTCTGTGGTGGGTGGTGTTCTCTGTGGTGATGGTGGGTGGTGTTCTCTGTGGTGATGGTGTTCTCTGTGGTGATGGTGGGTGGTGGATGGTGGGTGGTGTTCTCTATTGTCTGACTGCTTAATTGTCAGGTGCACCTATATGCAGATGACACAATTTTGTATTGTAGTGCTGATTCTGTAAAATTAGCTATGGAACTGTGATGATAATTAAAGTCTCAGACTCAAGTACAGTTTGGTTCTGTTTACCTAGCGAAGTCCACAATCCAAAGAGTATCCGACAGCAAGCCAAGGTCAGTACACAGGGAAATCCAAAGACAGGGCGAACAATCCAAAAACGTAATCCAACAAGCTTGGTCAAAACAGATGGGCAAGGTCTAAACTGGAATAAGGCTAAACAGGTAATCTCAATGAATATCTACAAACAGACACGGCTTAGTAGAGTTCATACAAACAATACCTCACATCGAGGCAACAGATACAAAGTCCTTTTATAGGGCAAGTCTACTAATTGGATATCAGTCACAGGTGTCAAAACTCTGGGGAGGCCGTGCAAGACTGGAGTGGGCGTGTCTGTTGCTGTCCAGAATGCCGCAGCGAGTCAGGCCTTACAGGAACTGCTTCAGTCTTCTTTTAATGTTCTCCTCCTCCTGCTCACCTGGTAACCAAATCAAGACAAAAGATAGCCCACCTCGACTCCGTCAGACGTGGGGGTCGTCTGCAATATCTGGTGGACTGGGAGGGACATGGTCCGGAGGAGCAGTCCTGGGTCGACGCTGGGAATGTTCTGGACCCGAACACGATGTATACGAGACATAAAGACATGAATGACAAATAATTTCCTGCTTTTGAACTCCGATAAAACAGAAGTCATGGTTTTAGGTCCTAAAAAGATGAGGGATATCCTATCCTATCCTCATCACAGGCTACATTTACTGATCTTCAACTATCCTCATCCACATGTGTTAAAAATCTAGGAGTTACAATTGACCAAGACCTATCACTAAGTAATCACATAAAACAGATTACCAAAGCTTCATTTTATCATTTAAGGAACATTTCAAAGATAAGGAAGTCTTTATCCTTACCAGACACTGAGAAATTAATCCATGCTTTTGTCACCTCAAGGATTGATTATTGCAATGCTCTATACGCTGGCTGCAATAACACCTGTCTAAAGAGCTTACAGCTTATACAAAATGCAGCTGCTCGCACACTTACTAGAACTAAAAAATATGAACATATTTCCCCTATCCTGGCATCTCTACACTGGCTGCCTGTTAGAAGTCGCATTGACTTCAAAATAGTACTTCTAACATACAAAGCCATTAATGGCCAGGCACCAGAATATATTAAAGATCTCCTAGTCCCATATAACCCACCCAGACCGCTACGATCACAGAATACTGGCCTTCTTGTAATTCCAAGAATCTCAGTAGGAGGCAGAGCTTTCAGCTATCGCACACCCCTCCTCTGGAATAATCTCCCTACCTCAATTTGACTAGCAGACACCCTCCCTATTTTTAAGTCTAGACTTAAAACATACCTCTTTACTGCCTCCCATAGTTAGGTATGGTGCGTGGAAATTCACCCACCTCAGGGTTTTTGGAATGGACCACCTTGCTGAGTCCTCGTGTGACTGGCACCCCAGTCGCGCGTGCGATGGTGGTCACTGACCATACCTGCGCTGGTGCCGACTACCCCTCACCATGCCTTAGTTATGCTGCTATAGCATAGTGCTGTCATGGACTTTTCATGTGTCACGCCGTACAACCCCCCCCCCCCTCTCCTCTCCCCCTTCTCTCTCTCTCTCAACTCTCCCTCTCTTGCCTATTCTCACCATGATATATTGTAACAATATATAGTACTACTGATTACTTATTGACATTAACCATTTTGATTTTCAGTAATACTAACCCACTCTACATCTCTCTTTCTTCCCCCTTACTGTACCTCACTTGTGAGGTATATCATCACCAGTCATCAACCATCCGTGTGTTGGCCCTCCTCTCACCCATCTCACCTGAAGTCCCATCCTCGACTGCCCTATTACTGCCCCCTATCTAGACTTCTGGCCCGTACAGCCTAGCGACCCATCACCTGCCTATGACAACTCTGCCCGGATTACTGGCCCGTCTGCCAACCCAACACATGCCCCTCGACAACTCCCTTCCATTGGACAATTCCAACGCTGGACACAACATACAACGCTTTCTGTCACTAAATCAGGAATAATGAATTACCATACCGGATACGCAATCATCCCACCTCTTGTAACTTTCAGCTCAAGTGCTTAACACCATGTCTTATTCTCTACACCTGACTATCATATGCATTTGTCATGTATACAGACCTTACTGTCCTGTATTGACCCTAGGCAGATGGGTCAGGCCCTTGAGTCGTGGATCTGCTCGAGGTTTCTTCCTATATATATCTCCAATTCTAGGGAGTTTTTCCCTGTTACCCCTGTTACCCATGGGCCTCTCTCTTGCTTTTCTTTTC
>NW_027468774.1:2510125-2517625 GCF_046254945.1 Alosa pseudoharengus
GAAGGGTTCTGAAGTATTCCACCGAGATGAATGGGTAGGGAGATGGACGCAAAACCTTCAGTAGAATTTATGATTGAATGATATTATTTACTTTTCTCGCGAACCGTTCACCACAGCAATTAGCGGCTAACATCGTTTAAAAGCTGAGAAAAAGCTCTTTCATGTGATACTTGTGATGTCTGTGTGATGAGTAGGCTACTTCGCGAGTAGTTCAACTGAGAAGAATGGGTTAATTTGGACGCACTTTCTTGCGCTGTCACTTTCTCCACTGCGTAATTTGGCCATAGGCTAAATATATATCGCTATTAGTAGGACGCAAAGCAGAATATTTAAAGAAGGGGGCACCAAGGCCACCGTGGCCTGTAAACCTCTGATTTTCAAAGGGGCGTCACGGCCAACTCAAGGGGCTACGACGGCCATGGCCAATTCCAAACCACAGACATAATGTTGAAACAGAGTGAGCAAGTTTGTTACTGCAGCCATCCACGCTTGTTTGTATGCTTCAAGACGCAGCTTGATGAGGTCATCATCTGTGCGCCGGTAAACGCTTCAGGAGCGCATAGGCACTATTTGGGTGTAACGCAAGCATTATTTTATCGGTTTTAAGGCAAAAAAAATCCGATAACGATATTAACAGATATTACATTTTTATGCTAATATCGGGCCGATAATATCGGTGGGCCGATATTATCGGACATCTCTAGATGGAAACATAAGGGAGGGATAGGTAGAGGGACAGAATGAGAGGTGGAACTCGAAAAAAAGAGATGAAGTGAGAGAGTGAAAGAGATGAAGTGAGAGAGTGAAAGAGATGAAGTGAGGGAGTGAAAGAGATGAAGTGAGAGAGTTAAAGAGGGCATTCCATGCTGATGGTGATGCTGTATCTGTATCTGATGCTGTAGTTGATGCTGTATCTGTATCTGATGCTGTATCTGATGCTGTAACTGTATCTGATGCTGTATCTGTATCTGATGCTGTAGTTGATGCTGTATCTGAATCTGTAACTGTATCTGATGCTGTATCTGTAACTGTATCTGATGCTGTATCTGTATCTGATGCTGTATCTGATGCTGTAGTTGATGCTGTATCTGTATCTGATGCTGTAACTGTATCTGATGCTGTATCTGTATCTGATGCTGTATCTGACGCTGTATCTATATCTGATGCTGTAGTTGATGCTGTATCTGAATCTGTAACTGTATCTGATGCTGTATCTGTATCTGATGCTGTATCTGTATCTGATGGTGATGCTGTATCTGTATCTGATGCTGTATCTGTAACTTTATCTGATGCTGTGTCTGTATCTGATGCTGTATCTGATGCTTTATCTGAATCTGATGCTGTATCTGATGCTGTATCTGTATCTGATGCTGTATCTGATGCTGTGTCTGTATCTGTATCTGATGCTGTATCTGATGCTGTATCTGTATTTGATGCTGTATCTGATGTTGTATCTGTATCTGATGCTGTAACTGTATCTGATGATGTATCTGATGCTGTATCTGTATCTGATGCTGTATCTGTATCTGATGCTGTATCTGTATCTGATTCTGTATCTGATGCTGTATCTGTATCTGGTGCTGTAACTGTATCTGATGCTGTATCTGTATCTGATGCTGTATCTGATGCTGTAGTTGATGCTGTATCTGAATCTGCAACTGTTGCTGTATCTGATGATGTATCTGAATCTGTAACTGTTGCTGTATCTGATGATGTGTGTCCTCTGTTTAATTCAGTCACAGTTACATAGTTGTACATGTGAAATACAAAGACCTAATGATTCAAATAATGATTTACATTACATTTGGCTGACACATTTTTGTTGTGAAGTGAGAGAGTGAAAAAGATGAAGGGAGAGAGTGAAAGAGATGAAGTGAGAGAGTGAAAGAGGGCATTCCATGCTGATGGTGATGCTGTATCTGTATCTGATGCTGTATCTGATGCTGCAGTTGATGCTGTATCTGTTTCTGATGCTGTATCTGATGCTGTAACTGTATCTGATGCTGTATCTGTATCTGATGCTGTAGTTGATGCTGTATCTGAATCTGTAACTGTATCTGATGCTGTATCTGTAACTGATGCTGTATCTTAATCTGATGCTGTATCTGTATCTGATGCTGTAACTGTATCTGATGCTGTATCTGATGCTGTATCTGTATCTGATGCTGTAGTTGATGCTGTATCTGAATCTGTAACTGTATCTGATGCTGTATCTGTATCTGATGATGTATCTGTATCTGATGGTGTATCTGTATCTGATGCTGTATCTGTAACTGTATCTGATGCTGTATCTGTATCTGTAACTGTATCTGATGCTGTATCTGTATCTGATGCTGTATCTGTATCTGATGTTGTATCTGTATCTGTAACGGTATCTGATGCTGTATCTGTATCTGATGCTGTATCTGATGCTGTATCTGTATCTGATGCTGTATCTGATGTTGTATCTGTATCTGATGCTCTATCTGTATCTGATGCTGTAGTTGATGCTGTATCTGAATCTGTAACTGTATCTGATGCTGTATCTGTATCTGATGCTGTAGTTGATGCTGTATCTTAATCTGATGCTGTATCTGATGCTGTAGTTGATGCTGTATCTGTATCTGATGCTGTAACTGTATCTGATGCTGTATCTGTATCTGATGCTGTAGTTGATGCTGTACCTGAATCTGTAACTGTATCTGATGCTGTATCTGTATCTGAATCTGTATCTGTATCTGATGATGTATCTGTATCTGATGCTGTATCTGTATCTGAATCTGTATCTGATGATGTATCTGTATCTGATGCTGTACCTGTATCTGATGCTGTAACTGTATCTGATGCTGTATCTGATGCTGTAACTGTATCTGATGCTGTATCTGATGCTGTAACTGTATCTGATGCTGTATCTGATGCTGTATCTGTATCTGATGCTGTTACTGTATCTGATGCTGTATCTGTATCTGATTCTGTATCTGTATCTAATTCTGTATCTGATGCTGTATCTGATGCTGTAGTTGATGCTGTATCTGAATCTGTAACTGTTGCTGTATCTGATGATGCATCTGAATCTGTAACTGTTGCTGTATCTGATGATGTGTCCTCTGTTGTAATTCAGTCACAGTGACATAGTTGTACATGTGAAATACAAAGACCTAATGATTCAAATAATGATTTACATTACATTTGGCTGACACATTTTTAACCAAAGCGTGTGTAGACAGTTTAAAGCTTTTTCTTTTAAAACAATTATCCCAACAATTCTAGAACAATTTATAACAATTTAAAGGTAGAGTACAATAAGAGCAAGTGCATCAGTGAGTGCTGTTTTTATACAGTCAGGTGTCAGTTCTAGTCAGGTGATAAGTGCTAGAATTAGCAAGGCCTGTTGTAAATAGTGCTACGAGGAGATACTCTCTGAAGAGCTGGGTCTTCAGGAATTTTTTTTTGAAGATGGAGAGGGATATCCCTGCTCTAGTAGAAACTGGTAGCGCATTCCACCAATAAGGAACAACAAATGAGAAAAGTTTGGATTAGCCTGAGCATACCGGTGGCAGAACTAGATGTTCGGGAAGCAGCATGTGATGATGTATAGTAGGTTTATCTGGGAGGACCAGAATGAATGCTGCTGGAAACGTGCCAGAAGTTAGTGAAGCATTGATCACATGTGTGATAGCTGGTGTGGGCTGATGGATTGAAGTAGGCTCGTAGGTATAGGGTCCAACGAGCATGTGGTAGGACGGCCACATATCAGGAGTAGATACCTCAATCTCGGAGAGAGGCGCGAATGCTGAAAAAGATGTTCCAGCAGCCCCTATAGGTTGTCGGAGTGCAGTATCTAAGTCTGTCGCGTCCTGTGGACATGTAGAGAATTGACTGCTGATTGCCGCCACTTTGTGGCGTACCACTAAATTGGAAGTTTTTCGCCAAGCATGGAAAGATAGCCTTATCACCTACAAAAAAGCACTCAACGAAGCCAAGTCAACTTACTACTCCTCGCTGATCGAAGAAAACAAAAACAATACAAAATTTCTCTTTACCACAATCTCCCGCCTGACGAAGAACCACACCGAAGTAACCGAATCTATCCCTATTTGCCTAAACAGTAATGACTTCATGAACTTTTTCAATGACAAAATTGAAACAATTAGAGATAAGATTAATATCCAGTCAGTCTCACCAAATATTTATACTCCATTGCTGAACGGTAGCGAAAACATAATTGAATCACAGATGAGACGAACAACGTTGAATTCATTTACACCTATTGACATATTAGACCTCACTTCCACAATCTCTTCATCAAAATCTACAACTAGTCTACTAGATCCTATTCCTACTCATCTTCTGAAGACTGCTCTTCCTTTGTTGGATAATGCTTTGCTCCAGATTATAAATAACTCACTGCTATCAGGCCATGTACCACAGTCGTTTAAGTTATCTGTCATTAAGCCATCCCTCAAAAAGCCTACCCTTGACCCTAACAACCTGGCCAACTATAGGCCTATATCTAATCTCCCTTTTTTGTCAAAAATACTAGAAAAAATAGTGTCGAAACAAATTGGTACCTTCTTGCATATGAATAAAATCCAAGAATTATATCAGTCTGGTTTCAGAGCTCACCACAGTACTGAATCAGCCTTAGTTAATTTTTTTTAATGACCTCCTCATCGCTGCCGATAATGGACATATATCAATATTGGTCCTCCTGGACCTCAGTGCTGCCTTTGACACCATAGACCACAACATACTACTCCACAGGCTTGAACATTCGATAGGCATTAAAGACTCAGCACTCGCTTGGTTTAGATCATACCTTTCCAACCGCAGACAATTTGTACAGGTTCACAATGAACCATCTACCCAGACTATGGTAAAATATGGGGTGCCTCAAGGCTCAGTACTAGGGCCCCTGTTATTTTCTCTCTATATGCTTCCTCTAGGCTCAGAAATTAGGAAACATGGCATTAAATTTCATTCTTATGCAGACGATACACAACTATACCTTTCCATAAAACCTGACGAATTGACTCCGTTAGCCAAACTTGACACATGTATACGAGACATAAAGACATGGATGACAAACAATTTCCTGCTTTTGAACTCCGATAAAAAACAGAAGTCATGGTTTTAGGTCCTAAAAAGATGAGGGATATCCTATCCTCATCACAGGCTACATTTACTGATCTCCGACTATCCTCATCCACATGTGTTAAAAATCTAGGAGTTACAATTGACCAAGACCTATCACTAAGTAATCACATAAAACAGATTACCAAAGTTTCATTCTATCATTTAAGGAACATTTCAAAGATAAGGAAGTCTTTATCCCTACCAGACGCTGAGAAATTAATCCATGCTTTTGTCACCTCAAGGATTGATTATTGCAATGCTCTATACGCTGGCTGCAATAACACCTGTCTAAAGAGCTTACAGCTTATACAAAATGCAGCTGCTCGCACACTCACTAGAACTAAAAAATATGAACATATTTCCCCTATCCTGGCATCTCTACACTGGCTGCCTGTTAGAAGTCGCATTGACTTCAAAATATTACTTCTAACATACAAAGCCATTAATGGCCAGGCACCAGAATATATTAAAGATCTCCTAGTTCCATATAACCCACCCAGACCGCTACGATCACAGAATACTGGCCTTCTTGTAATTCCAAGAATCTCAAAAACTACAGTAGGAGGCAGAGCTTTCAGCTATCGCGCACCCCTCCTCTGGAATAATCTTCCTACCTCAATTCGACTAGCAGACACCCTCCCTATTTTTAAGTCTAGACTTAAAACATACCTCTTTACTGCCTCCCATAGTTAGGTATGGTGCGTGGAAATTCACCCACCTCAGGGTTTTTTGGAATGGACCACCCTGCTGAGTCCTCGTGTGACTGGCACCCCAGTCGCACGTGCGATGGTGGTCACTGACCATACCTGCGCTGGTGTCGACTACCCCTCACCATGCCTTAGTTATGCTGCTATAGCATAGTGCTGTCATGGACTTTTCATGTGTCACGCCGTACAACCCCCCCCCTTCTCTCTCTCTCTCTCTCAACTCTCCCTCTCTTGCCTATTCCCACCATGGTATACTGTAACAATATATAGTACTACTGATTACTTATTGACATTAACCATTTTGATTTTCAGTAATACTAACCCACTCTACATCTCTCTTTCTTCCCCCTTACTGTACCTCACTTGTGAGGTATATCATCACCAGTCATCAACCATCCGTGTGTTGGCCCTCCTCTCACCCATCTCACCTGAAGTCCCATCCTCGACTGCCCTATTACTGCCCCCTATCTGGATTCCTGGCCCGTACAGCCTAGCGACCCACCACCAGCCTATGACAACTCTGCCCGGATTACTGGCCCATCCACCAACCCACCACATGCCCCTCGAAAACTCCCTTCCCCTGGACAATCCCAACGCTGGACTATTGAACTTTCTGTCACTAAATCAGGAATAATGAATTACCATACCGGATACGTAATCATCCCACCTCTTGTAACTTTCAGCTCAAGTGCTTAACACCATGTCTTATTCTCTACACCCGACTATCATATGCATTTGTCATGTATACAGACCTTACTGTCATGTACTGACCCTAGGCAGATGGGTCAGGCCCTTGAGTCGTGGATCTGCTCGAGGTTTCTTCCTATATATATCTCCAATTCTAGGGAGTTTTTCCTCGCCCCTGTTACCCATGGGCCTCTCTCTTGCTTTCCTTTTCTTCCTTTCTTTCCTTCTTTCTCTGATTGCCTACATTCTGTAAAGCGCCATGATACATGTGTTATGTTTTGGCGCTCTATAAGCACAATACATTGAAAATTGAATTGTTTGTAAAAAATGAGGCAAGGGTATCGGCAGCCAGGCTGGAGGAGGAAGAGGCGGGCTGAGGGTTGAGTAACGATTTGAAGGTTGAGAAAAGAGTGTCTGTGACACTGTTGATTTTGTCATTGTAGAAAGCCGTGTTAGCAGCAGTGATGCTGGCTGAGAAGGAGGATAGGAGTGTCTGGTAGTTTTTAACCCATTTACTCCTAAAATGCCTGCTAAAAACGCCTATAGAATCCTATGGCATTCTAGACTAAATAACCTTATTTCCTGAGGGTTTTCTGAAAACATACTAAAAATTGTCAACGTTTACCAAAATTTAATATCTAAGCCTCTGTAGCACCTAGAAACATGACATAAAAAGCATGTTGCGCTACGCAGCATCCAGCGGGAGGGTCAATGTTGCGCTACGCAGCATCCGGCGGGAGGGTCAATGTTGCGTCATGCAGCATCCAGCGCGAATGGGTTAAAGGGACACCAGGCAAGCCTGATGCTTTTTCTCTACGAAACTCCCCCTCGCTCGGTCTGAAGCTCTTTTCCTTTTCTTTGCGTCTTCCGTCAAGGATTTTCGCTGCTTCTTCGCCGGCTCTGCCATTATACACACATTTGCAACAATTGCTAGCGTTTTGTTAGCCTGCCTCTGTGCTGTGGATGCAGGATGTTAACTCCTGCTTCGGTT
>NW_027468774.1:2522625-2525125 GCF_046254945.1 Alosa pseudoharengus
ATACAGAATAGAATGTATATAATCACAATATAATCACATACCAGATTTTACAGAGTGGGCTATCATGATTCAGCGATCAACAATCTTGACAAAGGACCTATAATAACCAACCCAATAAGATGACACTACTGCACTGTATTTCATAACCCCCCATACAACCCACTTGTAGGCCAAACTGCCACATATCCACAACATGTGTTGGACTAGAGAATTGAGTCTGCTACATTTATTTAACTAAAGGATGCCTTGAATGCTTCAAATAGGCTAAGCTGTAAAAGAAAGGGTCATCTTATTCTTGTCTAAACACAGGCCATACAAATAAATATGCAAGAAAAGCAGGACGGGCATCATTTCCTCTTTAATAATACTCATGGTTAGCGGTCGGGTTAGAAAATAGCATCATTTCCTCTTTAATAATACTCATGCTTAGCGGTCGGGTTAGAAAATAGCATCATTTTCTCTTTAATAATACTCATGGTTAGCGGTCGGGTTAGAAAATAGCATCAGGCAAGTTCAGGTTGTCTGTGAATGGACCTGTGCATCAGTGTTGGCTTTACACAATGTATTGTTATTATTAAAATAGGCTATCCTAGTCTTCGAAACATTTTCAGTAGTTTTCATAAAGTAGTTTTGGTTCTCAAGTGCCACCCCAATAAAAAGTCTGGACCCAGCTGGCCCCCCTATAAAATACTCCTGGCTCCACCCCGGTGCTGGTGGGAGAAGAAAGTAGAGAACCGACGACTGTCAGGACAAATGGCAACTTTGTCCACCAGGGGGCAGAATTTCCACAGCAACCTGGAGCAGAGAACTCAGCTGGCCAGGTCACATGAGCCAATCAACCAATCATTAGGTGGAAGACAAACGCACACAAAATGGAAATACGGAACTTATATCTTAGTTTATTTTTATTGACAGCTTTACAAACAAAGTTGAAAATCAAACCTGCTTATAAATGTTACACATCACTTGTAAAATTAGCTATATGCGTATAAATTTTATGACTTCTTAAGTTTCAAAATGAATTCATATACAGATCTCTATACATTTGAATTTGGGTTTGATTTTCCTTAACGGGCTTCAGGCGCCCAGAGCCCTCGCGCCGCAAGAGAACAGGATTGTGGGATGTGAGGGGGGGGGGGGGGTCACTTATGGCTTGTTGCATCGTGGTCACAGCAGAGCATCAGTCAGATCAACTTAGAGAACAGCTCTCCAAACAACTCTCAAGCCACAAACACACTAACATTACAAATCAGGACACGAAAAAAATAATCAAAATGACCCACCACCTTTATCACAAAAACAGAAAACGTTACAGTCAACACACACACACACAATTACAGCTACAAACACACACACACAGGTGCAGCTACAAACACACAAACAAACACACACACACACACAGGTACAGCTACAAACACATTGACGTGAAATGATGGGTTCCATCCTGGTTCTGCAGAATAAAGTGCACAGGGACGGGTTGGAACCGCAGTGCAGCGCAGGAGCCAGAGTCCGGTCCGGTCCAGCCAACCTTGGCACTCAGACAGCGAGCTAGCGGAGTCTCTCACACCTGCGTGGGTCAGTCTAGTCTCTCACACCTGCGTGGGTCAGTCACACCTGCGTGGGTCAGTCTAGTCTGATCTAGAGCTTCCTGCCCACGCGACAACACTCAGAGGTGTGTGTGTGTGAGAGAGATGCATGTGTTTGTCTCATGATCCTCAGTCGTTCAATCTCTACTAACTGCAATGGAGACAACAGTAGTGTGCGTGGTGTGTGTTTGTGTATTAAATGTCTCTCTGCAAATAATCCAGCTTTGTTAAGATCCTCACACAGCAGGGAGATGCTGATGCCACATAAGACCAGTTCAGGACCACTGACCACTGTGAAGGAGTTCAGGACCACTGACCACTGTGAAGGAGTTTTATTACTGGACCAAAACAACTAGCGTGATTACTTTGTTTAATCTTATTTAGTTCAAAAGCACAAACACAAACATGGAAATCAATGGAAAGATGAGTTCTTAGATCGTGATTCTTGATTGAACAGTCTTGAGATTAGAGCATCATCTTACAGCCACCTCTCATCACGATCGCCATGGAGACCGCATCCTCTTGCTTCTTCTGACACACACACACACACCGAATTGCACTTCGACAAGACTAGTTCCATTGCTACACATCAGAACCATTGAAATGTGATGTTCTACAATACCCACCACCATCAAAAACACACACACACACACACACGGTCAGTACTGCCGTGGCCTTGGGCAAGGGCCTCTCTTAAGGCTTATGGTGCTCAACATGGACAAATGACCCTTCACATTCTCCCTCTCAGTGAGTTCAAATCAGCAGAAACACACCAACCACCAGCACGGTTCCCCACACCTGCTCTCTGTGTGTGTGTGTGTGTGTCTCTGAGTGTGTGCGTGTCTGAGTGTGTGCATGAGGTGGAGCAGATAGTCGTCACAGGGTAAGGGAGGCCTCAGATTTGATTTTGTGTG
>NW_027468774.1:2530125-2575125 GCF_046254945.1 Alosa pseudoharengus
CTTATCAGCCGAAGAGTAACCTTCTGCATAGTGCGCGACAACCCCAAACCCTCGGATGCGCATTAGAACTTATTTCGGTAGGTCAGCACTTGTGAAGCGCAGGCTTTTCCCAAACTGGTGGTGCTTAAAATGCTATACAATACAACTGTGTTCAAAGCAGGATGAGGATAACCTAAGGTTGTATGTGTGTGTGAGCAGACAATAACTGCTTTGAAAATAAGCCATTTAACATTGTTTCACATTACATCCCATTGAACTCATTCCATGTAGCCTATAGGATTGCAATGATAATAATAACTTACTATATTGCAGAATTCAGTGTCAGTGCACCACCATGCATACTAGTAGTTGAAGGCAAGCAGTAGGCAGTGTGCTGTACATATCTATCAAACCGCCTAGATGGTGAGGGTGGCACAAAACAAGGTCAGGAGAGCCTTCATGCATTGTAGAATGTTTTGTGGTCAGAAAAAGTTTGAGAACTCATGCACAAGGCTATTGATTTGAAGGCCCGTTGAAACTACAATAAATAGGTCTACAAATTAGGTTTATTGTGTGTGTGACTTCAGTACTGTTCATATTGACATTTTAAAAGCAGACTTAAAAGTAACTCAAAAGTTACTTTCTCTAGTAACTAATTACTTTTGATATACAGTCATTGGTAAGGTAATTCAATTACTTTTGAAAGAAGTAACTAGTAACTGTAACTAATTACTAATTTTCAGTAACTTTCCCAACACTGGCTTTGAGATACTGCTTGATTGCATAACTTAGTTTAATCTCCTCAATGTACTATGTTGTGATAAGACCTTAGCAGAGTTAACTTGACTGCAGCAGTTTTGAACAAATTTGTGCAGCATGGTCACGATGCTAAGCGCATTTAATAGCAATTTAACCAGCCATGTTCTATGCAATGCTTCTATGTGGCAACAACAATCCTTCAACAATCGTGAATATTTTGTTGAATGCACATGCAGAGGAGGAGCAGCGGGCTCGTTATGAGAGAGAGCGGGCGGGGCAAGGAAAGGCTGCGTGCGTAAAAAGCGCAGCTCAAAGAAAGGATTTTATCTCCACTTTAATTTAAATAGTACAACATAGAACATGAATGTGTGCTGGTTTTGATTTCGTGGTACCCCTCCACAGATTAGTATGGGAAACACTGAAGGTGTAAAATTAAAAATATTTGGCGGCAGGCGTTATATGCTTGCTATTTACCCACTCGCGTTGCTACTAAACTCTGGCGGGTGTTTTGGGTCTGACAAATTTGTTGCGTCAACGTCATCGATTGCGTCGACGTCATCGATTGCGTCGACGCGTTGTCCCAACCCTACTCCTGGCTCCTCAATATGCCGGCTTGTATTCAAACACTCGCGGTACATACATTGAGTGCTGTGTGTGTGTGTGTGTGTGTGTGTGTGTGTAAGGCCAGACATACCTTGAGTGCTGTGTGTGTGTGTGTGTCTGTGTGTGTGAGGCCAGACATACCTTGAGTGCTGTGTGTGTGTGTGTGTGTGTGTGTGTGAGGCCAGACATACCTTGAGTGCTGTGTGTGTGTGTGTGTGTGTGTGTGTGTGAGGCCAGACATACCTTGAGTGCTGTGTGTGTGTGTGTGTGTGTGTGTAAGGCCAGACATACCTTGAGTGCTGTGTGTGTGTGTGTGTGTGTGTGTGAGGCCAGACATACCTTGAGTGCTGTGTGTGTGTGTGTGTGTGTGTGTGTGAGGCCAGACATACCTTGAGGGAGAACTCCTTCCTGGGGGGGGCGGGGGCTTCGGGCATGTCCGACGGCTCTTCCTCACTGCGCTCCGAGATCAGATTAAGGGGCGGGGCCAGGCAGTAGACGGGCAGCTGGTAGCGGTTGCCCAGCTCGTCATAACACTCATTCAGGGTGCCTGAGAGAACACACACACACACACACACACACACATACTAGGCTCTGCCTGAACCATCTCTGGAGATGTCCATACATTTTTTTTTTTATCCAAACTACCCAATGGATTAAATGCAACAGTATGTGTGTATGCATGCGTGCGTGTGTGTATGCGTGCGTGCGTGTGTGCACCATGCGGGAGCGTAATTGGCTCCATCCACTAGGGCCTGGTTGAGGTCGTGTGCGTGTGTGTGTGTGTGTGTACCATGTGGGAGTGTGATGCTGGCTGTGTGTGTGTGTGTGCACGTGTGTGTGTGTGTGTATCTACCATGCGGGAGTATGATGCTGGCTGTGTGTGTCTGTGTGTGTGTATGCGTGGATGTGTGTGTGTGTGCGTGTGTGTACCATGCGGGAGCGTGATGCTAGCTCCGTCCACTATGGCCTGGGCCAGCGTGTGTGTGTGTGTGTGTGTGTGTGTGTGTGTGTGTGTGTGTGTGTGTGTGTGTGTGTGTACCATGCGGGAGCGTGATGCTGGCTCCGTCCACTATGGCCTGGGCGAGCTTGTGTGTGTGTGTGTGTGTGTGCGTGTGTGTGTACCATGCGGGAGTGTGATGCTGGCTCCATCCACTATGGCCTGGGCCAGCTCGTGGTCGTTACACTCGAGGGCGACTGCGGCTGCCTTCAGCGCATCCCAGATCTCCTTGCGGCCCTCAAAGGCCGGCGCCGTATCCCAGAATTCATCTCTCTTGCTGCGCAGCTGCCCCTCGGTCATGGGGTAGTCGCTCTTCCACTTGGGACGCTCCTTCTTCAGGGGCTCGTTACGGGCTGCAGGGACAGCACACAACAACTCAGAGGAGAGGCTCACACACACACACACACACACACACAACAACTCAGAGGAGAGGCTCACACACACACAACAACTCAGAGGAGAGGCTCACACACACACACACACACACACAACATCACTCAGAGGAGAGGCTCACACACACACACACACACACACACACACAACATCACTCAGAGAAGAGGCTCACACACACAAACACACACACACACACTCAGGAGTCTCACACACACACACACACACACACACACACACACAACAACTCAGAGAAGAGTCTCACACACACAAACAACACTCAGAGGAGAGGCTCACACACACACACACACACAACATCACTCAGAGGAGAGGCTCACACACACACACACACACACACACACACAACATCACTCAGAGAAGAGGCTCACACACACAAACACACACACACACACTCAGGAGTCTCACACACACACACACACACACACACACACAACAACTCAGAGAAGAGTCTCACACACACAAACAACACTCAGAGGAGAGGCTCACACACACACACACACACACACACACGCGCACACAACACCACTCTACACATGCCAAACTGGGGCCAGTTCAACATCTACACATACAGAACTGGGGCCAGTTCTAAACATTTTGAAACAGCTTTGCTACAGTTTGCTCTGAAACAGAATTCCACAGATAAAACAGAATTCCACAAATAAAACAGAATTCCACAGATAAAACAGAATTCCACAAATAAAACAGAATTCCACAAATAAAACAGAATTCCACAGATAAAACAGAATTCCACAGATAAAACAGAATTCCATGGATAAAAGAACAGGTGGGTGTTATAGTGTCAGTGGTGTCATCCTATCAGCACTGACTCGTTTAAAAATCCCACCATATAAACAGGGCAGTGAACGCAGCATAACTACCTCAGGACATTTAACCTGCCGTATAGTGAACGCAGCATATCTACCTCAGGATATTTAACCTGCCGTATAGTGAACGCAGCATATCTACCTCAGGACATTTAACCTGCCGTATAGTGAACGCAGCATATCTACCTCAGGACATTTAAGCTGCCGTATAGTGAACGCAGCATATCTACCTCAGGATATTTAACCTGCCGTATAGTGAACGCAGCATATCTACCTCAGGACATTTAAGCTGCCGTATAGTGAACGCAGCATATCTACCTCAGGATATTTAACCTGCCGTATAGTGAACGCAGCATATCTACCTCAGGACATTTAAGCTGCCGTATAGTGAACGCAGCATATCTACCTCAGGACATTTACAAATGAAAGATCAGAATCAAAGGCCAACACGAAACCTACATTTACATAGATTACACCAGGCTCGAAATAAATGTAGGAGAGCAAACAATGGCCTTCTCAGAGCGCTGGCAAACAACAAAGTACCGCTGCATAGAATCCTACAGTATGCTTTGTTTTGCAGAGTAAGCCGTTAGCCAGAGTTTACGTTAGCTGGCTACTGCCTGAAACCGGTTTCACGTGTAGTTGTCCAGCAGAAAGAAATATAAATTGACAGAATGTCCGATGGAAAATATGCTACATTAAATAATTAATTTGTATGTCAAGTAGTGTTGTCACGATACCAAAATTATGACTTCGATACGATACCTGCCATAAATATCACGATGCTCGATACTGAAACGATACTACGGTGAAATCCTAAGATATCTGGAAAAGAAAGGACTCATACCTCCTCCAAGTGTATTGGGTCATTTGTGTTGAATTCAGTGCACTTTTGTAGTGTGCAGGTCAATTCTGGGTTCTAAAATTCTAAACTTCCTACATAATAATTATTTTTTTATAGTCAGTAAAATAGTAGGCCTACTTTGTGTGATTAAGTCCTTTATTGTTCGTTATTGTTCATTTACATTGTGTTTTGGCAATAAAGTAGCTTTAAATAACCAAAATAGGCTAGATCAAGGTAAGTGTTGAAATTACTGCATGCAAATCACTGAATGCTATGCAGAGGGGCCTAATCTTTAGGCCATCTGATGTACAGTATAGGCTACCCTAGGCCTTCCCGTGTTCATGGGATTTCTTTGACAGTTGCAAAGGGAAAAATGGGAGGATAGTCTTCTTTGCGCCCAGTGTACAAGTACGACGTTCCAACCACTCAGGTCTTCGTCAGATAGGCCTACACCATTACCTGTTGCAATATATCTGTGTGCATTCCTACATTACGTCTATTTCTTTGATAACATGATTTGCTACCACGTAACAATAAGCCGCTATTGTTATCAGGACTCAACACGCTTTGGTGGTAATATGCTGTGGGCTTTAATTAGCGCATTTCGGGTAGCCTATCCAACATCTGGGTAATAATTATTGAACAAATTGCAGTCTACATGCCATGACAAATATTACCAGTAGTACTGACCGAACATGAAATAGATTGTTTACAAGTTATGGTAATGATATTCTGACGTGAACATTGCGCTTTCATCACGTTAGCACCCTATGATTAGGCTACAGCTCGTTATGTCGTCAAAATGATTACCTCGTTATGTCTCGTCAAAATTCATTGATGAAGGAAGGTTCGCTTTATCCCAGAGAACCATACTCGTTTTACTTAGGCTAGACTAAAGCAGAAGAGAAGAACTTGGCACTAACCATGTAGTCGTGTTTTCTATAGCATATTCGTTAACCCTTAGAACCCTAAGCTGTTTTTAGGGCATTTTCACTACCTTTATTCATAAGGATTTATTCTGGTCATTGTAAGTGCCACACACATATATTATATATTGTTTTTTTCAGGAGAGTCTAGGGTATTCAGATCTGCCATCATTTCATGTATTAATACTAGCATTGATTTTATTTAGATTTTTAAAGAATTAAAATATAAAAAGTGTATTATAAAAATTCTTATATTTCGACATGTATCTCACCACAGCAAGCTCACAGCTCTACATGCATTTCATGTGGTTGTAGGGCAGACTGTCCTGAATCGGGCAATATAATTGCCATGTTGGAGGGATACTCTGGGGCTGAGCAATTTACAGAAATATTTGCTGTGTGATTTACGGAAATAAATGCCATTTTTTATTTAGTGATGAAAAATGACCTTTCTGCGCTCCATATCTGTGACACGAACTGATCTGACCTGACTTGACCCGAGGTTGCGTGTTAGCCTGCGTGCCTGTGTGTATGCAGTCATAATAATTCTCAACTTTTTACTGCATTGCCATGAACAAAGTAAAGGCAAAAAAGGTGTTTATTTGTTGAACAAATTGGGATGCAATGTGAGCCTTGAATTGGATGCCATGCAGGAATTTGCTAGGATCTCAAAACCGGAATATGAACATGCTTTGCCATATAGAAACACATGATAGCATTGGATTATAAACATGCTTTGCCACAAGAACAGACAAAAACGTGGGGTAAGTCCAGCTATATGAAGTTATTATTTTGCTGTCACTTCGTCTGTTTTATAACCCAGAAGGATGTACTTGGTATCAAATGATAGTTCTGAGTCTCCTCTTTAATCTGACATGCGTGGCATATCTATGCGATCACGGGTCCGCGAGTAATTCAAACGAGAGTAATGAGTGTGCAGTGTTGGTTTGTGTACATGACGTTATTATTTTGCAGTCACTTCGTCTGGTTTTATAAGCCAGAAGGATCGATAAACATGGTACCAATGGATAGCCCTGTGCCTTCTCTTTCATCTGATATGCTTGCCATATCGATGCGATCACGGGTTCGCGAGTAATTCAAACTAGAGTAATGTGTGTGCAGGTGAACGCAGAGAAGTATAGACTGTAAATATGATGCAATTTGATTTAATTTCATGATTTTTTTTAATTTTCATACTTGATCGTACAGACAAGTGTGTAGTCTCGTTGGAAAGCCCCACTTCTGCTCTGTCGTGCAATAAAGGTTTCATCTCGCTGCGATGAACCGTTCCGGAGCAATGTAACAGAGAAGAAAGGGTGTGTTTTTTGACGCACTTTGCGTCAATCGGGTTCTAAGGGTTAACCTGTCGTTCTTTGAACTCTTTAAAAATGCTGGGATATGTCTGCGAGGTGTTTAGCCATGCGTAGCCTAGGCTACTGCTTATAAATGACTTTGAAACATATTTTACAAACGGGCCTCTGTACCTGATGGCTTGCCTTCACTATTCCCCCTGATGGCTTACTTCACTATTCCCGATGTATCCCATATAGTTCCAGATTTCACTTCACCTTTTGTTTTATCCACAAGGCAGAGTACTGTAGGCAAAGAACTATGTTGACGTTGGCTGCGCACTCACTCACTCAGAGATGCCTGCTTGACACGCCCACTTGCCTAGATGCGTGCAAGGAGCAGTGAGAGCAGCAGTTCACACAGACGCAAAACGTTATTATTTTAATAAAGTATCGATTCTAAAAACGTCGGAAATCGTATCGTTTTTTGCGTGAAGGCATCGTGATACCTTTTTAGTATCGATACACCGTGCAACACTAATGTCAAGTTTGGGAAATAGGGCACTCACCAGCCCAGCACCAAACTCTGACTATGGTAAACAACATCGGAGTTTTAAGCCAGTAAATGCTCCCGTTAAGAACCAAACCCGATTTTGTTCAAATCTACACACCTATGGCTACTGAAAAATGTTTGTTGAATTTTCGAAAGAAAGGGGTGGAAATTGGTGCTTTTACGATATGAAGTAGATGCATTTTTTTTGGCCCGTATCACACTTTTATATTAATTCGCCGAACTCGTTGTGATGTTTAAATGAATGGTCACGTTGCATCCAAGCTGTAAAATGCAGACGTTCAGAACATAGCAACATTTAGCATAAGTAGTAGGTGGATTTTAGCTAGTTGAATGGCAGTAGTAAAATAGCAATGTTTCAAAGATAAGGTTTATCAGAATCCTGGGATATACCCACTTGACGACGGGAGAGATAGAACTTTGGCCGTGGCAACCATCCATTTAGAACTAGTAATGGCAGTTTGTCCTGCAAGTTGATAAATTAGTTGATGTGTTGGAAAAAAGTAGTTCTACAACCAAGACAGTTTTAGCGATTAAAACGTTTAAATTGTAACAGGAAATGAACACAACGCAAGTGGCAACAGTGGGATAACGGACTCCACAGTGGTCGCTAAGCAAAAATGAATGAGCCGCTGCGCGTCAGGGCCGTTGCATTCATTTCTGTTAACAGACCACCGTGGAGTCCATTATCCTTACTTAATTCATGCCTGTTTTTAAGCTCACCTATGCTGACCACAAAACGAAATCCACTGGGAATTCTCCCAACTCCTACGATTCTCCACTGCTCGATGGTGTTTTAAGCCCCCACCGTCGACTTCAAGACCGTCGACTACAAGGCACCTAACCCTACCCTCACCCTAGTGCACTGCCTTCCATGCAGCACTGACTGGAAGACTACATTGGAGGCTTAAAACACCAAGTGACTTTCAAACAAAACAGAGAGCTAGCTCGCTACTTCCTCCCCCTCCCTCCCGTGCTGCTCCCATTTGTTATGTTTTTATTGACTAGGTTTGCCCAGGTTGTTTTTGTTGCGTTTTTGGAGCCTGGGCTGTCCACAGAGATCGCATTTTTTTACAGTGTATTCAGGACACAGATAACTAGCGGTTGGTTAGGTGATGTTTGCAGTAAGTGACTTAAAATGTTTTAGCCTAAAAAACGCATGGCATCGCTTAGAGCACCTTTAATAAACGTTAGCATTGAATCAAACAAACGGCTGACTACACTTAATAAACGTTAGCGTTGAATCAAACAAACTGCTGTTGCTGACTACACTTAATAAACGATAGCGTTGAATCATGCTTTGCGATGTTTTGTCCGCAAGTTGAACTCAACCCTGGCCAGGTAGAGTGGTATGGTCAAGTGGCTGATTATGGTTTTCTTGCGTTTATATTCCCCAGCTCAACTGGCCTGGAGCTCCAATGCTATTCCTCATATGCGTCAGTTGCTTTGGATAAAAGCGTCTGCTAAATGAATAAATGTTGGGATTTAGCGTTAGCTTCTGCTAAATGAACAAATGTTGGGATTTAGCGTTAGTGTCTGCTAAATTAATAAATGTTGGGATTTGGATTTGGATTTAGCGTTAGCGTCAGCTAAATGAATAAATGTTGGGATTTAGTGTTAGCGTCTGCTAAATGCTAACATGTAACTACACATGTTACAGGCGCACACTCATGGGAGCGTTTGTGTGGCGTATGCGTGGGTGTAGCGTGTAGTGCGAGCGTAGTGTGGTGCTTAGCTTGGGTGCGTTGCGTGTGTGGGCAGCGTGTGGCCAGTGTGTGCGCAGGGTGTGCGTGCAGGGTGTGTGTGTGTGTGCCCAGTGTGTGTGTGCGGTGTAGTGAGCTGTGCTCTTCCGTGAAACTGGTTGTGGCTGCCACAGAGGCGTTGACGTGTGTGTGTGAGTGTGTGTGTGTGTAGGCGTGTGTGGAACTGGTTGTGGCTGACAGGCAGCTGTAACGCTGGGAGTGTGCGAGTGTGTGTTCTGACAGGCAGCTTTAACGCTGGGAGAGTGTGTGTGTGTGTGTATTCTGACAGGCAGCTTTAACGCTGGGAGAGTGTGTGTGCGTTAGGGATCGACCGATATGGTTTTTTCAGGGCCGATACAGATATCAATTATTACCAAAACAGGAGGCCGACAACCGATATGTAAAACCGATATTTCAATTGTCAAAAAGGGGGGTAGATAGTAGCCTAGGCTATGGCGATATGCTGACATTTTTCATTCAAAAGAAAAGCTAACTTTTCTTTCTTCTTTTGATACACAATTGTATCAACTTGCATCACAAGTGTAAATCCTGTGTATCATGTTAATCCAAGAGCTGAGTGATAGCAATTATTATGACCGCCGCTAGCGAAGCGGTCATATAGGGATTGTCAACGTTTTTTTTTTTTTTTTTCCCCCCCGTCATCTACTTCCTGAATTTTTGGTCAACGATACCCGGGACACCGAACCACCGGGCACATGAAATTTGGTGGGTATGTAGCCCCACTAGACTTTTACGGAAAAATTTCGTTTCGTCCCCGGGGGCCATTCCACCCCCGTGCTGGGCCCCCCGAACTGCAAAAAAAGCAGTTTTTCCTAAATAACTACCTGAACCGTGGCACTGAGGATGAAGAATCTTTTATGGTATGTTGGTCTCAAGGGCCCACATCAACCTGGCCCATAATCACTCATTTGTGATTTGCACCCCCCCGGTAAAAAATGAAAATGCAATATTATTCTGCTTTAATCGCCCCTATCTTCAGTTAAGATGTTCAGAACTGCACCAAATTTTATGTGTATGATTGACCTGGCATTCTCTGGGGGTATGCCAAGTTTAGTAGAATTTCATCCATGGGGGGGGGGGTCTAAAAAAAATTAGGTTATGTGTACATTTAGTGACTGTACACTCATTGGCCTGTAGATGGCGGTGCACACATATACACATGCACACACACACAGGCACCCACATACTATCGGTATTAGAACGGCCGATACATAATTACAAATTCAGTAGGATTAAAAGAAAGCCATAATAAATATTCATCACCATCATCATGGCTGCATTTCCAGTATTGGCGATAAGTAGTCGTTTGTCCAATACATGGCGCATCGTTGCAGTGAGACGTAATTTTGTTGGAAGTTAAAAGTGGGTTGAAAAAAACAATGGACGCTTCCTACAAGGACTGTAATTTACCGCAGAGAACGTCTAATAAGGATAGGACGATGTTCACATGAAATGTAATTCCCATTTCTTCTTGAAGCCGACATAAATCTGAGGATGTTTATCGGACATGCTTGGTTTTTACTGCAGGTACGTTAATCTTATAATATCAATAAGGACCTAGGTAATGTTACCGTTAGCGTTGGTTGAGTGATGGAGGCCAATTTGATTGATTGCATTTGTAGAAAACTAGAAATGCGGATATACCAAGCAAATTGATAGCAGCACTGTAATTGTATCTTTCGACTGTCATTTGTTGCACGTGCTACAAAAATCATTCTGTGCAATGGAAGATTTACCAACGTTACTGATACAGTTTTGCCTATACATGCGTGAGTCTAAGACGCCTGTTTATTTCGTTTTAAGTGCGTGCAGGGTGTGTGAGAGGGGAATCGATGTGCTTTGATTCCAGCTTGGTAGTTGTAGTCTGTGAAATTAAAAAGCACGTGTGTGTGAAGTATCCAAACAATGACACCATCATTTCATTATGGTTGCTTTAGCAACACACCTTAAGCTACTGTGTAGTGGGTCCCATTTAGAAGTGGCTACTTCATTCGCGCTTTCCTTAACTCATGGAGCTGCATGAAATTTATTACAACTTTTCGCCACAATATGGCAGTTTAAGTGCGCTTGATACTGTAAGGCGTAAGCCATTGGTTTCCCAAGGAGATTTTATTTGTGTCGCCAGCATAGCCTATTGACAATTTATGTTGTAAATAGGCCTACCTTATAAGCCTACCTGTAGCTTAGGGAAGCTAACAGCTTTCTATTAGGATCTAGTTTGTTAGTTACAGTTTTGTCATAACTCCCTGATGCATTTTTGCATTTAGAATAGCCAGAGCTTGGATATCTCAATCGGAAAATTAAACAATATCGGGTGGCATGGACTAGGCTGGGTGAACCCAGCTATTTATTTTTTGATTTCTTAAAAGATTGAGCTTGGTCTGGTGAAAGCCAGACTAGCCATGGACCTCAGTTACACAATGCAAGGGAACATGAATCAACCTATATTTGCACGAACAATAACGGACAACAGTTCTTCAACTTTGGCCCGTTAAAATCTGTATGAACAGTCTAGCGACGCATTTCATCAAGGCCCATTTGGACATGTCAGTTATTTGCACCACTGGTTACATGTAAAACAGCATTTCGTTTCAGACTACTGTTACTTAATTTGTGCATTAACAATAACGTTTCAGACTACTGTTACTTAATTTGTGCATTGACAAAGTGTTACATGAACTAAAGATGACTAAAATCCAGTGTTGTAATGTAACGGAGTACAAATACTTCGTTACTGTACTTAAGTAGAAATTTCACGTATCTGTACTTTACTTCGCTATTTAAATTTATGTCAACTTCCACTTTTATTCCACTACATTTCCTAGATAAAATGTATACTTTTACTCCGTTATATTTCCACTAAGCATCTTCGTTACTCGTTACTAAAACATAAAATTAGAAAAAATGTGTGCGACTGCAATAAGGGAGGTTTGGCGAATCACTGCTCCTAGATGGCATTACGCACGCTGTGCACTCTATTTCAGCTCTTGTTTGTTGCTTAAGGAGGAGGATGCACAACTGAAACCGCCATGGAAGCACGAGCACCTACTGGACGACCACCCCGACGATAGTGGTGAACTCGGTGAACAGGGTAGTGGTGAATATAACGTCATACACCCGTGGCCGTATTTGCAAGAAATGTTTCTGTACATCGGCTACCTGCCCTAGCGGCCTGTGAAAGGCTATTTATCCATAGCATCGCAGGAGTTGTCTTCAGTCCAAGAAGAGTAAGACTGAATCAGGCCCGGGGTGGGTAATCGGGAGAATTCCCGGTGGGCCGATTCACTTTTGGGCCGGTCTAGGAAACAAATATTGACATTTGTCACGTTAGTCTATCTTTTCTTAAAGTAGGACACGTTCCGCATTCTGTGCATGACACCAATGCAATGCCTCTGCATGGGTTGTAGCCTACGTGAGGGAGTTCTCCACTCCCAAAAAGATTTGGTTGGGTCCATATAGCCCGTCTTTTCCAAAAAGTTTTCTCAGATACTGACAGTGCCGCCGCTACCACCATGCGCATCACGCACTGTGCGTAGGGCACCAAGGGGCGTCGGGGGCACCAACATTCACCCAATAAATATAATACCGTAGCTTTACTTCAAACTGCTTTTCATTCTTCCAAACGTTTACAATGTCAAAATGCAGCAGCATGTAACATGCAATGATGATATGGGTCCTCTCCATCTCCACTATGCAGTAGATCTAATTTGAACGTCATGCTACTCCATTTAACTGGGAACGCATCTTAAGCGCGCACGGGAGGAGAGGAGAGAGAGGTAGTGGCAGGTTCCAGCTGCCTTGTCATTGTTAATAATTGATATTTCCTTTTTGATACAAGACACTTTTTAAAGGAATTCATGAAGGCAACAAAGATAAGGCTAGAGGAGATTTCGGAGTTATCCGGTTCCCACTACTGACCACCATTTGTAAACTGCAAGCATGGCCGTACCATAAAGGACACCGAGATAAGATAATGTCCTCAATATTTCTTTCTTAAAGTTCTGTTTTATCTATGTCACGTAGCCTAGTTGCAGTATAGCCGTATCTAGCCTGTCTAGAGGACACCGGTATTTCTTTCTTGTTTCGTTTCCTTTATTGAGTAAAAATAACCAACGAGACAATTATCCTTGCCTCAACACACCGTCAGGTGTCACGTATTATAGTTGCAGTCTCATGACGTATCAATTTTCGTTTCATTTATTAATTCAAAATAACCGACGAGACGATTATCATTGCCTCAACCAGGGTTGGGTAGTAACGGATTACATGTAATCTGGATTACGTAATCAGATAACAAAAATCAAGTAACTATAATCAGCCCAGATTACAATAAAAAAGTGTGTAATCAGATTACAGTTACATTGTTGGGGATTACCTGATTACATTTTATCATACAAGCAATGCAACTTTTTGATGATAGCCTAGTTATCTTTTAATTCGACAAGCTTTGGGCTTGCCGGTTGATCCCCAACCAGTAGAAAAAATGTGGGCGGAGGAAGTGGTTGAGCACTGCTCTCCCATGCCCACATCCACGGCTGAGTAAGGCACCTAACCCCTCATTGATCCCCGAGCGCCGTTGTAGCAGACAGCTCACTGCTCCGGGTTGGTGTGTGCTTCACCGCACTGTGTGTTCACTGTGCTTCACTAATTCGTGGATTGGGAGACCAAATTTCCCTCACGGGATCAAAAGAGTATCTATACTTACTTACTAACTTATTTACTATTGGGGCAGGTCTCTCGGCACACTGCCTGCTCTTTTCCTCCTAATCTTAATGTAGCCTCTTGTTTTAGTGTTACCGTTTACTTTGAGAAAGTCACCAGGTCCCCCTGGTTGAAAAACATCCCAAAGGAATAATTTTCTCACCCCCACAATTGAAATGGACATGGTGGCATTCAATCTCAGGCCATGTCCTGGGTCAAAAAAATCCAGCGAAAGCTAAATTCATTGTCCAGGTGCGCCCTTATAAAGGTTAAGCTGAGTTGGGCATGTTTGGAGAATAGTGATCCATGATCACATCCATGATGACTAAGTGATCAATTTTGGGATGGGGAAAATTTCAACCACCAAAATACCACCCCCAAAGTGGAGAATAGCTATAGAGATGTATTAGTTTTGGGTGTTTTTCAGACAATGGGACCTGGTGACCTCAAAGTAAATGGTAACACTAAGATTTTTGGAAGAAAAGATCAGTTAATTCACACAGGAATGCTTTACTCAGAGCAAAGAGATTTCTTAGATGTAATGAAATAATAAACAGAAAAATAGAATGAGAATTCTTTCATCAATTCAGTGGTGGTGTCTTTTACTTAAGGGACATATTTATTGAAGTAATCTAAAAGTAATCCTAAAGTAATCAGATTACGTTACATGTTTTTGGTAATCCTGATTACGTTACTGATTACAAAAATTGCCATGTAATTTGTAGTCAGTAATGGATTACATTTCAAAGTAATCTGACCCAACCCTGGCCTCAACACACCGTCAGGTGTCACATAGCCTAGTTGCAGTTCTGACCATATCTACCATAGTGTTTCCTTCTTTAAGTTTCGTTTAATTTATTAAGTAAAAATAACCTTCCAGACAATTATCCTTGCCTTCACGTGACACGTAGTTGCCGATAGGCCTACTCTGACATGTCAAAACGAATGATAATGGTTACATACAATAAAGATACAATAGGGCCACCAATGAGATACATACCTGCACTGGAAATGTTATGCTGAAATTCAGTGAGAAGCACCTATCTAACCTGCACTGAACCTTAAGTTATATACATTTTATATAGGATGGATATTTAATGTTGTGATGGATATTATCTAAGCATGGCCCAAACATAACTTGTTAAATTATATTATTGGTTATTTAGACTTATTGTTTTCCCTTACACTAAGCATTCACATGAAGCACATGATATGTCTATTGAAATGTATTCCAGTCAGACAGGGTATGGCTACAGTACTAGGCTCATAATAGGCCTTTATCACGGCAGCTGAAGCAGGGCTGTTCAGTTTCCTGTTGGCAGGCAAACCACAGGTGTTCCTAAAAACATTAACGAGGCCTCTGGTTGAAGTAACTGTGGCCGAATCTGACACTTAATTAGAAACACCTGTGCTCACAGGAGCAGGGCTGTTCACTTCCTACTTCGGCTGCCGTGATAAAGGCCTATTCAATTTCAAAGCAATGAAGGCTGTTTATACCAATTTAGTATTCTGGATACCATTGTTAATATTGTACTACAAATGTGGCACAAACAATGCTAGAGTTTCTTTATCAACCAGTCTATATTTGAATGGAGCAGAAAGGTCCATGTAGACTCAATGCCCTTGAAGTGACAGTGCACAATTTATACTATTTTTCTTAATAAATTCATATTATAAAAAAAATACTTTTTTGGGAGGTTTGTGTGTGTGTGTGTGTGTGTGTGTGTGTGTGTGTGTGTGTGTGTGTGTGTGTGTGTGTGTGGGGGGGGGGGGTTATGCTTAGGGCAGCCAAATGGGCAGCAGCGGCACTGGATACAGATAGCCGAGCCGGCCCTACAGTAGACACAAGCGTCAGCAAGGATGGAGGGTAGAAAGAGGCCAGGAGAGACTGAGCAGCAGATCAACCAGTCGACCACTGAAAATGATGAGCCCGAAATTAGAGATGAGGAGGCCATGACTACAGGGACAAGTAGAGAGGATAAATTAAAGTTATTTAATGTAAGAAAGAGCAATTACCCTACATGATAAACCTATATGCCTTGTTTGCTCAGAAGAGGGTGTAGTAAAGGAGTAGGCTATATCACCAAACAACAATATAGCCTACCCATGCAAAAAACATGTAGCCTAAACATTAGTTCAATATGCCTCTTTGTGGAAGCATGGGATAGGCTACATTTCAAAGGCTGTCTTTCTTTTTTTCTGTTTTGGTAACTTGTGGAATAGTGGAATATTTTTTGTTAACTTCTCAGTTGAAGTGAATTATTATATAACCTTTACACATTTGTTGAACCATGGTACTAATAAAAACTACAGGATAGTAAGAGCTGAAATGTTGCTTAATTTATCCAATTTCCACCACTATGGTCGGTCTTGGGCCTGAAACTCCCGGGCACTGAATTCTGGCAACTTTGAAAACCAGCTTCTTTTGAAGATGAACAGACACCTTTTCAGTTTCAACTAATGACTGGCATATTAGTAGCTGCTGGACATAGGTGGCCTGTGTATGTGTGTGTGAGTGACAGTGACCTGGGGAGTAGGCCTAAGCACTAGAAATGCTCATGCCACATGACCAAAATGTTCTCCCTACAAGCAGGTCATTTTTTTGTGTGAAAGAAAAAACACTTCAGAGAATTGTGCCTAAAAAGTCCTAGAAAAGAATGTGATTTGATTTGATGAGTGAGATTAATAAGATATGGGAACCCTGAATATGCTTTACTATAAGAAAGCCAAAATAAAGTTTACAATAAAAGTTCAAAATAAAACCGATTGCTTTTTACTTTTATATATACATTAAATATCAGAAAATTACTTTTGATACTTAAGTACAGTATATATCAGATACTTTAAGACTTTTACTTAAGTAATATTCTAAAAGGCAACTTTCACTTCTACCAAAGTCTTTTTCTAGTATGATACTTGTACTTTTACTCAAGTATTGCTTTCTAGTACTTTATACAACACTGCTAAAATCTTATGTAGAAGAAGAAACATTCACAAAAAATCCATCCATCCAAAAATGACCTTTGTTTTTGATAGCTGTTGAAAACGGCATGGAACTGACAGAGATGTTTTTGTTCATAAACAAACAAACAAACAAACAAATAAATACATAAATAACATTATGCTGATACCTTTTGCTTTTCCCAAATACAATGTAGCCTACAGGTGTAAATGACCTTTCATCAATCAGTTGCAATGGATGAACTGTGATGAACTGCCCTACTTGTGATTGTTTAGAGATTTTAAAGGTTTTATAACAATGCTACATCTTCTTTGGCTATTCTACAATCTATTCACCTTTTCAGCACCAGTAGGCTACTTTCTGTGCAGCCGCACACACACACTCAGGCATGCCAAACAAGCATACACAAAAGTTTCAAGAGTGGGGGATGGAGTAAAATATGGAGACAAATTGAAGTGTGATTTATTTTCGCGGAACGGCTGTACAGGACTGAGCGGCGGTCATATTTTGTACCGCTATGCGGTACATCTAGTTTTCATAGGCATACACAATGGGCTATGTGCTTGTAAGGGACCTGTCACAAAGAGGATGCTTTGCCATCGTGTGTGTGAGTGCACGAGAGAGGGAGAGGAAGAGGTGCATGCGTGATGGCAAGTGTTACGGTTGAATAGTTTAACAAAACAGTTTTAAAATAGTTCTTATATTTAAGCATGCAATTTGTGTCCATATGTAGTCTATAAGCTACACTTCTGTGAGCCTAAAAGGCACGTAATAGCCAGCTCAGGACGTGATTTAGTTCAGGTCTGATTAAATTACGGCTGACCCTGGGTGCCTGTAGTCTTTTCTGACAGTCCGTCAAAAAGCAGCAACTAGACTTTTAGACGTTCGCTATCGCATAATTTAGGACTTGTCTACTATGTAGGCCTAAGGGATAACGTCCGCCGAGGTGTCCCGTTATTCACAATTAATGGACGAGGCGGATGCAAAGAACTCCCGACGCGCAGCACCCGAGTTTGTAGGCTAACTTGTAAACGGTAGGCTATATCACTAACGTGCATCATCGGGAATTCGCTAAATGAAGGAGGTGGGTGCTTTAGGCTACTTATTGATCCGGATCAAAGAGACAATAGCTTACAAAGTGGTGTTTTTGTAACTTCACTGCAGATGATCAGCAATGTAAGGTAGGCCTACCTTCCTTACCTTCGAAAAATAGCTCCGTACAGCTGAAGCCCAGTCTACAATATGCCTCAGTGAGAATTCTAAACTTTCTCTGTGTTCAGTCTTCGATCCTGATTGGCTGCATTCGTGCTAACTATCAAATCAGACGGTGTAGTGGGCGGGACAACACTCTCGACCACAGAGTAGCACATGCAGGGAGTGAGAGACGCTTTACAGACAAAATAGCGCGTTTCATTCTTTATCCATTTCAATATCGGCTTATCGGTGGAAAAAATGACTGATACCAATTATTATAAAAATGCTAAATATCGGCCATAATAATCGGCCCAGCCGATAATTGGTCGATCCCTAGTGTGCGTGTGTGTGTGTGTGTGTGTGTTCTGTCTTACCGTATCGTAACGTACGTGTGTGTTTGTGTGTGTGTACAGCTGTAACTAACACAAAGTGTGAGCTGACACTAACAGTCAGCAGTGATGGGACACCACCTACCAGCCACAGCAGGGTCAGGTTCCTACAAACACACACACACACACACACACACACCAGCCACAGCAGGGTCAGGTTTCTACAAACACACACACACACACCTCAAGAGATCACAAATTGAGCTCCCTACACACGTGCCAACTTAAGGTCACCTTCCATCCAAACAAATTATTTATAGCTGACCTGCAGGCTCAGGTGTGGAGGAGAGAAGAAGAGAAGAAAAGAAAAGAGAGAAGGAGAGAAAAATGGAGAAGGAGAGAAGAGGAGGAGAGCAGAGGGGAGGAGAGGAGAGAGGAGGAGAGAAGGAGAGTAGAGGAGAGAGGAAGAGAGAGAAAGAGAGAGGAGGAGAAGAGAGGAGAGAGAGGAGAGAGGAGGAAAGGGGAGAGAAGGAGAGAGGAGACAAGGGGAGAGAAGGAGAGGAGGAGAGAGGAGTAAAGAAGAGGAGAGAGGAGGAGAGACAAGGGAAAGAGAAGAGGGCATGGTTGTGTAGATATTCCAGCATGCACTTAACTTCAGGTCTGCGTGGCTGAAATAATGTACTATGGACAGACACTAGGGGTGTAAAGATTAACCGATACGTATCGGTATCCGTTTTTAACGTGTAAGATACGGCTACATCGATATGTGAAGCCCCATATCGGAATAAAACTGAAATGAACCGATCGTTATATCGATTTACTTGTTACGAATTGGTTCACAACCTTTTCTGCTCGCTCAGACTCTCATTTACGTTGCAAGCAGCGCGTTCATCCCGTTTTGGACTACATTCATTGCCCAAAGTTGTCAAAGGACTTCATTACCCATACATCTACTGCAACTTAAGCACGTGACAACTCACACTCAGTCGTTTGTTTGACAGTTTTTACTCTTTTGTTTTTCAAAATCCAGAGCGAAATTAAACACTTACTATAGCATTCCTAAATGGCAACGATAGTCTGTAGAGTAGCCTTACGTTTGATGAAGGGATTTCCTTAATGTTAAAGAATAATTTGGCCCTTGCTGCTAAAACGATGCACGAATTATTATTAATTTGTTCATATTCACTCAGACTTGGAACAAAATAGGCCCAGTTCATTGATATGTAGGCCTATTTTATTATTGTAGTCTATATGAGAAAAGGCCAAGATTGTCTTAAGCACTGTTTTATTTTATTTCGGTATTGTCTTACCTCAACAATAGGCAGTCCCTCCAGGAATTCGCGATGTTGCGATCGCAACAATTAACGCAAATTCAGCAAATCCTCGTGAATTCTGGGCGACCTCGCAATTTTGTCCAAACACTGCAACTTTTTCGCAAATTTGACCAATCATCATGGTTTCCCCGTGAAATTTCACCTACCACAACAGCCCCTCGCGCAGAATATTGACCTAGGCCACACTCACTTCTGCAGACACCAGAGACTGCCCTATAACTTGTTCACTCCTCTGCAGTTTTGATGACAATAAATAGAAGGCTAACGTTAATGATCTGCTTTACTTGCATCTGTCATCTCAACCTAGTGTTGCTAACCTGCCTAAGCTATGAAAGTAAGTTAATTAAGGCCTACTTGGTTTACTGACATTTGAGTAGGCTACAATATGCATGGCAAACGTTTACACCTGGAGATGTCCTTTTAGCTCGTGTCATGTTTGCTAGCTTGTGGGTTCAGTTTGTGTAGTGCAGTGCTACCAAAATCATAGAAATTAATAACATTGTAAGGCATTTACCTCTTCTATGATCCAGGAATGATTTCATACGAGTTATTTTTTAACATTTATTTTAACTAAGGGACCGTTCGTTATTTATAAACGGGGTCACCGGAGGAAAATAGGGGAGGGTCATGTCTTTTTATTCTTTGTTGAGGGGAGGGTCACCTAACTTTTTTTTGTCTAGGAGGGAGGGTCACCCATCTTTTGTATGAAAACAGCAAAAAATCAAAGTGGCTTGTTTGATTGTTGATTTCTGTCGCCATATAGGCTAACGTTCTCTTTCGTTCCATAGCTCTGCCAACATTGAACAATGAAAATAAGGGAGATTTCCCGGGTTTCTCACGGAAAAAACTGAAAATTACGGAAAACATTCGTCCCCATTAACGTTGGAAGGGTTGGAGCAACAAAGTAGCCTACTTTATTCACGCCTAACAGCCTATATCCATTTGGTCAACTTTATCCAGCCCTAAAAAAGCTAAATTTAACTTTGGTTTACTTGTAGTTTGCCGTGTAGCCTAACTTTAAACAGTGTGCATGCTTAACACAAAGCATACTTGTGCTTCATTCATCCACACATCCAGCTCCTAATGTTTTGACAAGCATTTCTACCAATTGACCTTGTTCCTGCCCATCTCTAGCTTTGCTGTCTCCATCCTTTCTGTTTTTGTTGTTTGCAAAAAATATATAGTATTTATTGATAACCAGCAACAAGTGCAATTTGTTAATCGCTGTCATCCTCTCTCCTGCCAACAAAAATGTGTTAGGCCTACGCTCCAAGTAGCAGTGCGTAATTCTGCTTCATAAAGTTGAACAAATACATTTGGTCATATAAATAGCCAGTTTATGGTCTACAGTGTAGTTGGTAAGTTATGGTAGGCCAACTTGGAGTGAATATACAGGGGGAATTCTTTGTCTAGCTGAGTAGCTGGCAGGTGCGCACGTAGACAGCCTACGGCTACAACACCGCAAGCGCTAATGAATCTTGCTCTCACGACAACCACGTCGTTAACTTAAATAGGCCTAGGTTAACATCACTCTGAGTTCGCATTCAAGCAAGCAAAACGATGATTTTAATACTGTACATCTGTTTCACTGGAAGGGCAAGGGGTAACAACAGGACAACACAGAGACAGGCCAGAATGCAGGACTAATGTTATGTATTACAGTAATATGGGATATTCTACGGGAAAATATTAAAACGGCAAGACAGCAGGGAAACGTTAAAATGATAAACCCAGAAAAAGTTGGCATGTTATGTATTTTTCGGTCCCTGTGATTATTTGTGAAATTGTGCAAACGGCCTTTTCAAGTCATTTGAGAAGGAAGGAGTGTAGCAAGCTCCCAAATTGACGCTCGTCTGAGAAATTAAGTTTTGGATAATGTTCAGCTTCGGCAGCTTTACAATGACTGAGGAAGCCTAGAGACGAGTCCATAGCAACAAGTTCATGTGTTGAATTAGTTATTACCCAGTGTGCTTTGTTGAATGGTCTCAATGCGTTATTGTTTTATTTCATGTGAATACTTACTAGAGGAGTAACTTTTCAAGTAGGCTAATGCAGTTGCAGGAAGTGTGCATTTAGTTTCCATGCTTATTGCGTTTCCACAACAATGTTAGGGAGTAAATCTACTGAAATGGCCACCATCTTGGTGAAGTGTGATGTGTAAGATCAGAAAGCAGAGGTTGATTTTAGGACGGTATGTTGATGTGTTATCATAGCATAGCATAGCGTTCAAGAGCATGGGCGGAACACGTCGACAATTGACCGGGGAGGGTCATGTCATTTTTGAAAATGCTGCTGGAGGGTCGTTGAAAATTATATTGCAGGCAGGGGAGGGTCATGCAACTTTAGATCGAAGCACTCAAAATCCCTCCGGTGATCCCATTTATAAATAACGAACGGTCCCTAATGACATAGAAAACATCCCGAATTCTATCCACATATCGTAATGCAAAAAGTTATTTCCAGTCGTAGCCGAACACAGTGAGATGCAAGCGTTCCAATCCACTTAGATATGTTATTACGCTACTCTCACGTCCTTAAAGTGGCAAGCAGTCAATTAGACTTACACACCACCAATGTAATAACATTAAAGAAAAGTGTAGTCTAATAGTTTAAATCAATATGAAATTACTAGATACTTAGTTGGCTATTAGTAATTATGCAAGTCACAGAATATGAATTATTAAAAAGATATGAACTTAATATGAATTACAACATATATGAATGTATTGAAACATATGGCATTATGCCATCTATTTAGGGGGCTGTCTTTTTTGGACAGTTCTACTAAAGGTTATACTGCTTTGTGAATTACCCCAGTCAAAGTATTTACACAAATAAAGAAAAGTTTGATTTTCTGTAACCCCCTACTATTTACCTTTACTTATCCTTTTTAATAAGCATCAAGATAATCCGTGTAATTTTGGTCTTACTAACCTTAATTACCCCTCAATTAAAAAATAATAATAAAAAAAAAAATCGCAACTATTTTTGCAATTTTCACTTCCTCTCGCAATTTCTTCGCAACAAACAGCTAAAAACGCCGCAACTTCCATCGCAATTTTTTAGAAAAGTTGTCGCGAAATCAGGCATTTTAGATCGCAACAATCTCAAAAAATCCTCACGAAATCCTGGAGGGACTGAATAGGCTACAGCTCCTTGAAAACAATCAGATATAACTCTATAAAATCTATAAAGTCTATAAAAATGTATTTTTATGTTGTATTTGGCTGCTGTGTTTGACTGAAATGTAGACTATTCTTTTTTCATTTCAATACAGTATATGATACAAACCTCAGTTTAGATAATCATATTCACACATTTGTTTTTGCCTAATCGACATGACCATGATAATTGATAATATAAAATGAATGTGCACCTTAAGCAAATGATAAAAAATCTTTCAGAATGCTTTCCATTCTTCAACTGCATCGAATTGCATCGAATCGCATCGCATCGTACTGAATCGTTTTTATGAACATGTATCTTTTCTTGTATCGAATCGTGCCCATGTATCTAGATGTGAATCGTATCGTCTTTTACATGAGAGATTCACACCCCTAACAGACACACACACACACTCGTTCAAGGAGAGTTTACACACACGCACACACACACGCGACACCTTGCGGAAGGAGAGTTTACACACACACACACACACACACACACACACACACACGTGACACCTTGGGGAAAGGTTGCATTAGGCACTGTCTACATGCCCTACATGTGTGCACACACACACACTACTAGAGCTCGACCGATTTATCAGCGGGCCGATATTATCAGCCGATATTAGGCATTTTCCAAAATATCGGTATCTGCATTTATAATGGCCGATAAATGAATATTTTAAAAATAAAATAAAAACGGACGAAACACCCTTCAACCATGTCATGAGTGTTGGCGTTGTATAGTTTGTCCACCAGAGGGCACTCTACACCGTCCCTGCTGGCAACACTCGTGTATAACGCGCCAGCGGCGCCACACATCCTGCAACCTGCTGATCCAGCCAGAGTCGGGCAGTTATCCGCGAGTGAGATAATCAGTGAAGTGTGTTCATGGTGATTTGGTCACGAGACATACATTGCTTGAATAACAATTAAAAGAACATCCCCATCAATTCTCTTAACTCAAATAAGCATGACAAAATTCGTGAAAACAATGTCCAGTTTTGCTGCTGGTAAATAAGCCAAGAGTAAAGCGGAATTAGCTAGTAATTACGTTACGTTGTTACAGTGTAGTTGACTGTCTGTCCTTTTAACTTTTGACTGAAGATGTATTTCTTTAATAGCGTGAAAGTTATAGCAGTGAGACGTATCATCTCTCCCCGGCCTGTTATTTTGAAAGCGTATGTTTTACAATTTGCAGTATGACGTTATCCATTGCTAAATGATGGCTCATCATAGACTAGCTAACCACAAAGCTAGCTAATGCCGTGAATATCAGTGGAAGACCGCTAACGTTAACATTAATGAGCTCGGAATCCACAACGAACTTATTCTGCCTAAATAAAGTAATGATTACTGTATTTATAACTAGTATATCTGTAGTTACAGTCCCTGCATTGTAAAATGTAAGTTAGACATGCGAGGAGTGAACATTTAGGCATAGAGAAAAAGTATCAAACGTAGCTTGTGCAAAACGTAGCTTGTGCATAAAAGTTAGCTTTTCTTTTACACGTGAAATCCAATGACGCCAAGTGTGCGTTTCAGACTGTCGTTCAGCCGCAGCATTAACGAGTTACATAATGGATTTAGATCACTAAATAGTAGGTTTTAGAAGGCAGGCAGCAACTGATGATTGAAAATGGTTTGATGTAGCTTGATGGAAATAATTTTAAAAGTGCAGGTAAAGGGATAAGCAAGCTGACATTGTAATTATAAGGTAGCTTATAAGGCAATAGGGACTAATTATTACACACGCACACTCAAACATTTAGGAGTGACCTTTATCTTGTTTAATGATAATACAAATGGTAGTAATAATGTCATCATTCTTTTTTGTAATTATTAAGTCTTAGTTCAAAGTTATATTTATGAAGCTTACCAAGTCTTTTAATACTGGTAACTTTGAATCTTAAGTTTCTATTTTTATACATTTTATTTATCAGAACTTTAATATATTTCGATGTTCCACTGTGACAATATTATTTAAAAATAAACAAGTTTGTTTTTAAAATGCAATATCATATTATTTTAGTCAATACTCATAAATAACTACAAATAACTAATGTTAGGGAAATCTGTTCATTTTTTGTTGCGCGTTTCTGAAAAAAATATATATATCGGCCGATATATCGGATTTTTAAATCAACAAATATTTGTATCGGTATCGGCCTTCAAAATCCTTTATCGGTCGGGCTCTACACACTACACACACACACACACTCTCTCGCTCTCTCGTCAGTGCCCTCCAGTGATGAGGATGGCAGTGATGATACCGTCTGATGCCGTTTCCCTCTGGCACGCCACGCCCAGGAGATAATGTGCTGCCAGCTATGCTATGCTAAGCTATGCTAGCTACACGCCCAGGAGATAATGTGCTGCCAGCTATGCTATGCTAAGCTATGCTATCTACACGCCCAGGAGATAATGTGCTGCCAGCTATGCTATGCTAAGCTATGCTATCTACACGCCCAGGAGATAATGTGCTGCCAGCTATGCTATGCTATGCAATGCTAAGCTATGCTATCTACACGCCCAGGAGATAATGTGCTGCCAGCTATGCTAACCTATGCTATCTACACGCCCAGAAGATAATGTGCTGCCAGCTATGCTATGCTATGCAATGCTAAGCTATGCTATCTACATGCCCAGGAGATAATGTGCTGCCAGCTATGCTATGCAAGGCTAATATCAAGTTGATTTGCTCACTTGCATCTCTCAAGTTTGTGTTGCTAACCTACCTAGGCTGTGGGATTTTGGTCATTTAGGCCTACTATTTGGGTTCAATGTAATTTAGAAATAGGCTAAGCAACCATCGCAAACTTTTACATCTCAAGAGAGATCCTTGCTAACGATCCCGCTAGCTCAGGTCACGTTTGACAATAGTGCTCGCTAAAATCATTAATGAACATTGCAAGACACTTATCTTTTCTATGATCCCAGAAAGACTTTCTTCGACTTGTACATTTTTTTGAACATTTATTTTATCTAATGACAAAACATAATTAATTGCATCCACATATCTTTATGCGCTGTGCAACTTTTATTTACTAGACTAGTGAGACAAGGCCAATTACTCTCACTATCTCTAAGTGACAGGCACTCAATTACACCTACACATCACCAATGTGCACTCAATTAGACCTAGAACACCACATTAAAGATATGCCTAAGTGTAATAGTTTAAAAATAGTTAGTTTTAGAATAGTTTTCAAATTGCTAAATATATTTACTAGTAATTATGCAGAATATATGAAATATGACATAAGCCATCATTTTCCATGTGTGTTTGTGTGGAGATAGTCAAGCAGAATCTGGGATAACCACTGGTGTGAATGATCACACTACAGTTTATTCAATATTACTGATGATGATGTCAAGGTGGTGGGGCCCCCAAATCAAATACATTTTTTAAAAAGTATCGAAGAAGTGTCGAAATCGCAATTCTTGACTTGGTATCGGTATCAAAACATAAATTTTGGTATCGTGACAACACTACACCATACCAAACAAGCCCACCTCCTCTCCACCCAAACACACTGGTTTCCTCCTCTCCACCCAACACACACACACACACACACACACACACACACACACAAACACACACACACACACACACACACACACACCGATAACCAGCACTCAAGACCACAGCACCTGACAACACAACACAGACACACAATCTAAACACACATACACAAACAAAATGTTGTAAACCAGGTTTCACAACACAACAACACACTGCAGCTCTGGAACGTGCCCCATAATCTACAGACACGGCGCACTGGAACGTGCCCCATAATCTACAGACACTGCGCTCTGGAACGTGCCCCATAATCTACAGACTCTGCACACTGGATCATGCCCATAATCTACAGACTGCACACTGGAACGTGCCCCATAATCTACAGACTCTGCACACTGGATCATGCCCATAATCTACAGACTGCACACTGGAACGTGCCCCATAATATACAGACTCTGCACACTGGATCATGCCCATAATCTACAGACTGCACACTGGAACGTGCCCCATAATCAGACTCTGCATACTGGAACGTGCCCCATAATCAGACTCTGCATACTGGAACGTGCCCCATAATCAGACTCTGCATTCCCTTCCCTGCTGATAACAGCCTGAGCAGCACAGAGCAGCACAGAGCAGCACAGAGCAGAGCAGAGTGCAGTCAGACAGGTCGCCCAGGTGTCTGGACATGATATTTGGTGGGTATGACAGCATAGGTAATCCTAATATCAACAAGAAATATGATAACTAAGGTAAGATATTACAGATTTGGTGGGTATGACAGCATAGGTAATCCTAATATCAACAAGAAATATGATAACTAAGGTAAGATATTACAGATTTGGTGGGTATGACAGCATAGGTAATCCTAATATCAACAAGAAATATGATAACTAAGGTAAGATATTACAGATTTGCATTTCAAAGGGCACTTTTCTCTTTTTATTAAATTAAGCATTAAATGCAATGTGACACATCTCTTCATTGCCAGTAAATGTCTTGCCCCTAACATTAGATTTTTAGGCTATAAAATGTTTGTTTAAAACGTGAATAACAGTATAGCTTCAGTTGGTCCAGATAAACCTAATGGACGCATGACTTACACAATGTTTCGGGGATGTGTCAAAACCTTAAGGTAAAGCTTCAGCTATACCTCACGAATGACGCAGTGGAACCCGGGCCCTGCCCACACCGCTTGTAAACACAGCAGGACGCCAGGCCTTCCCTGCAGACTCAAGGCCGACTGAGCCAGCTACATTCTGTCCTCCGATAGGCTGTCCCTAAACCTTACACAAGGCGTCCGATATGTAACGTTAGTGTAAAATGCTCTGACGTATGGTGCACCTGATTAGGTTTCCCTTCTTCTAGAGGAGGCTGACGGACGTGCCTGAGGGACATTAAAAGAAATGGCAGTCTGGTCGCCTGATTTACACTGATAAGAGAGACCCGAGTGTGACTGTGGGAATGGCCTAAAACGCGGCGCCAGCACGGACTTTTCCACTGTAAACACGTAGGCCGAGGGCTGCCACGATACACTATGGAAAGCACAGGCTTGTCGCTACGGTGGAAAAGCGTCATCGGATGGGCCGACCTTGAGTGGATCGGGCGAGTGAGGTGTGAGGATGCATGAGCATGACAGACAGCTGATCTGAAACAGCTGGCTGAATGTTTACAGTGAGACAGGTGGACGTTTCCGGGGGTCTTACCTCCACGTTTCCGTCCGGTCCTCCCACCGGCGCGAGACGACCCCTGTCCGCGTGAATCCCCACGCTCTCTTCCCACGCATCCTCCCATGGTGGTCAGTTGGATCCGAACCACGGCATCACTGACTACCGGTATACAAATAAACTTAGCGCCAGCCTGGCACACAAAACGTGACAGCAGTTGCAGATATGGCTCAAACTTCAATGAGGAAGTTCAAAAGGCTGATCAGCATCAGGATGTCTTCGCTATGGGTTTTGAAGCTAGCTAGTGCTAGCTTGGGAAGGTAACGTAACGTTAGCAAACCGTTTGAAGAAACTTTTCCCCCAAAAAGTAAAATGTCTTTGTTTTTATATGGCACAGACTCTGTTGCTAAATAACGGTTCTTCAATTAACATTATGTAGTTTGACAAGGCAGCCCCATCTTTAGAAAAAATACTTTTTACTTAATGATTGGCTAGCTAGGAATCTATCCAAAAGGGAACTTCTGGCTGATCCGCTTAGATAGAACTAGTGGTCCGACTATTATTATTTGATATCTCAAACATTCCAAGCAAAACGTCAACTCTCGTGCACTGAGGTGGTGCTCGCCATGTGGCTAATTAAAGACAAAGATTCACCGAAATCAGCGCAGACTGCCCGAGGCCTAACAATTTCATCTTGAGCAACTTTTCTCGTCTGGTAGCTTACTAGCTGCAACGTTATCGCTACTAGAAGATATGTTCCTCATTTGATTAACATGACATACGTTCGCAAGTCAACATCAGCTGAGACTAAACGGTTTCCAAATGTGTAAAGTTAAATCTGTACTTTAATTAGCTGGATCTGGTGACTGATATGACGATAGATAACAGAGAGCAGTGAGAGCGAGGTTAATTACCAACTCGTCAAAAACTACGATAACGTTGCAGTTAGCAGCTTAGCTAATAATACAAGTAAGCTGGCAGATTAGCTTGGTAGCTAACATACACGTTCCTTGCTAGCTAGCAATCTAACCACCATAACAAACTTTCGACAGCGAGTCTTTGCAGGTGACAAGTCCATTTCTTCTTTTAAAAGCCTCTACACTTGATTTAGGGTGTAGTGGATTCGTTGGTCATCCGTTAATCTGGTCCACACGAGTTTCAAAACTTCAAAGCGTTCATAGTTCCTGCGACTAGGGTAACATTCCTTTCCCTTCCTGATGTTGGAACAGTCAGCCAGCCAGAAACACGTACTACGCTTGCGCAAGTCCATGTGCAAGTTCTTGCATTGCGTCACAGAAGACAGCCAATAAAATGATTCCTGAAACATGCTTCTCTGTCTAAAAAATATTTATACCAGATGGGCAGAAATACTGTTTTGTGCGTAAATCACAAATCAAATTGTCATGGTGATACACTCCTCTTGATCTCAAAGTAATTATAACTGTGATAAAATAATAATTAAGATCGATTCCAGCAACCGTATCAAATAATAAAATTCGTTTCACATGCCTACACAGATGAAATTATTTATTTGTCAACAATGTTGAGTATAATATGAGTTTGTAGTTAGCAAATTTGAATATGAACTTGAAATTTCATTGTCATGCAACAATAAACACTTAACCAGATGCAGTCCTAACTTTCTGCGCATGCTCACATGGGTAAAAGTGAATGCACTGTCGATCAGAATGGCTGCGGACAGTACTCTGCTCCTCGGCTTAGTGGAGGAATTTGTCTCGGGCCAGCAGGACACGAAAGCCACAGAGACCGCGAAAGGTGATGTGAAGCCTTCATCTAGCGTGCTCTTTGTTTCCGTTGGCATAGACCGAGTGGCAGAGAAGCTCCGTGCTGAAATGCACATGTGATGTCCCCGCCGCTTTGCATTAGGCTAGCTAGCAGGTTAGCTCAGAAGCTAGACACTCACCACATCCTGTGTACAGAAACGAACAGAGCTTAGGAAAGCGCTCAGTACAGGCAGTCAGACTCGCATCTTACATGTGCTCATGTGAAGTAGTAGGTATTTATTAATATCGGGCTGGACGGGTCATATAGCCAGCTCATAGTTGGCTGGGTAGGCAGGGATGCAGGCTTTTGTCAGAAAGCCTGGTTGTGCTTATCACTTTGTGCTAAACGCGATAAGTGGCTAGCACGCTGTCAGTGAACTCTGATCATTTGAAGTCGTAATACGTACTCTTCCCCTGACCCCACCGCTACAGGTGTCCGGGCATATTCCCCGAGCAGGCCTCGTGCTGGCCTTGGCTCGGAACCCCCGCATAACCTTTGTTACTTCACTTCACTTCCATTCCACACGTAGACGGTTTTCTGCCTCTTTCTCTTCTAGGCGTCAAGACTGGACAGTTCACTGTTCTGCAGCTGATCGAAGCATTGGGGTAACCTAGAGAATGACTGCTTTTCACTCCACATTTGAGAAGTCTTTATCACTCCACATTTGAGAAGTGTATTGTGTATTGATCGAAGCATTGGGGTAACTTACAGAATTACTTTTTTTCACTCCACATTTGAGAAGTCTTTATCACTCCACATTTGAGAACTTTTTTTTACTCCACATTTGAGAAGTTTATTGTGTGTGCAACACCTTATGCGGACAGCATCCACACTGTCAATGTCTTGAAACTGCAGAGAGTAATGTTGATTCGTTGCTGGTTTATTTGTTTAAGTGTTCCCCTAATGAGGTGTGTGTGTGTGTGTGTGTGTGTGTGTGTGTGTGTGTACACATGCGCTTGTGCAGTTTGAGTCTCACCAGCTCTCAGCACGAGACTCGGGCCCGAGGTGTTAAGCTCCTCTCACAGGTCCTGCAAGAGTGTTACAGCTGCCTGAACCAGAGAGAAGGTGAGATATATATATATATATACACACACACACACACACAAGCTCCTCTCACAGGTCCTGCAAGAGTGTTACAGCTGCCTGAACCAGAGAGAAGGTGAGATATATATATATACACACACACACACACACAAGCTCCTCTCACAGGTCCTGCAAGAGTGTTACAGCTGCCTGAACCAGAGAGAAGGTGAGATATATATATATATATATATATATATATACACACACACACACACACACAAGCTTCTCTCACAGGTCCTGCAAGAGTGTTACAGCTGCCTGAACCAGAGAGAAGGTGAGATATATATATATATATATACACACACACACACACACACACACACACACACACACAAGCTCCTCTCACAGGTCCTGCAAGAGTGTTACAGCTGTCTGAACCAGAGAGAAGGTGAGATATATATATATATATATATATATATACACACACACACATACACAAGCTCCTCTCACAGGTCCTGCAAGAGTGTTACAGCTGTCTGAACCAGAGAGAAGGTGAGATATATATATATATATATACACACACACACACACACACACACACACACACAAGCTCCTCTCACAGGTCCTACAAGAGTGTTACAGCTGTCTGAACCAGAGAGAAGGTGAGACACACACACACACACACACAAGCTCCTCTCACAGGTCCTGCAAGAGTGTTACAGCTGCCTGAACGAGAGAGAAGGTGAGATATATATATATATACACACACACACACACACACACAAGCTCCTCTCACAGGTCCTGCAAGAGTGTTACAGCTGTCTGAACGAGAGAGAAGGTGAGATATATATATATATATATACACACACACACACACAAGCTCCTCTCACAGGTCCTACAAGAGTGTTACAGCTGTCTGAACCAGAGAGAAGGTGAGATATATATATATATATATACACACACACACACACACACACACACAAGCTCCTCTCACAGGTCCTACAAGAGTGTTACAGCTGTCTGAACCAGAGAGAAGGTGAGATATATATATATATACACACACACACACACACACACACACACACATACACAAGCTCCTCTCACAGGTCCTGCAAGAGTGTTACAGCTGTCTGAACGAGAGAGAGGGTGAGATATAAGATACACACACACACACACACACACACACAAGCTCCTCTCACAGTGTTTCAGTTGCCTGAAGTGTTTCAGCTGCCTGAACGAGAGAGAGGGTAAGACACACACACATAATGATGTAGTCTACGTAATATGCAGAACTATGCTTAAAAAGCATCACCATATCAGTATACCCACTTAAAATGGGCAAGGATACGTATTAACATTTGGGTTTGGGCACAGTATACCCACTACAGCTAACTAGACTACACCACTACACACACACACACACACACACACACACACACACACACTCAAACTCGAGCTCCTCTCGCAGGTCCTGCAAGAGTTACAGCTGCCTGAATGAGAGAGAGGGTGAGAAACACACACACACACACACACTGCTGACTGTTGTGTGTTGCAGATAGATGACAGAGATGATGATCTGTATAAGAGCAGGTTAATGTAAATATGATGGTTAATATGACTAATCTGTATATGAGCAGGTTAATGTAAATATGATGCAGGTTAATGTAAATATGATGGTGAATATGACTAATCTGTATAAGAGCAGGTTAATGTAAATATGATGGTTAATATGACTAATCTGTATAAGAGCAGGTTAATGTAAATATGATGGTTAATATGACTAATCTGTATATGAGCAGGTTAATGTAAATATGATGGTTAATATGACTAATCTGTATAAGAGCAGGTTAATGTAAATATGATGGTTAATATGACTAATCTGTATAAGAGCAGGTTAATGTAAATATGATGGTTAATATGACTAATCTGTATATGAGCAGGTTAATGTAAATATGATGGTTAATATGACTAATCTGTATAAGAGCAGGTTAATGTAAATATGATGGTTAATATGACTAATCTGTATATGAGCAGGTTAATGTAAATATGATGCAGGTTAATATGACTAATCTGTATATGAGCAGGTTAATGTAAATATGATGCAGGTTAATATGACTAATCTGTATAAGAGCAGGTTAATGTAAATATGATGCAGGTTAATATGACTAATCTGTATAAGAGCAGGTTAATGTAAATATGATGGTTAATATGACTAATCTGTATAAGAGCAGGTTAATGTAAATATGATGGTTAATATGACTAATCTGTATAAGAGCAGGTTAATGTAAATATGATGGTTAATATGACTAATCTGTATATGAGCAGGTTAATGTAAATATGATGCAGGTTAATATGACTAATCTGTATAAGAGCAGGTTAATGTAAATATGATGCAGGTTAATATGACTAATCTGTATAAGAGCAGGTTAATGTAAATATGATGGTTAATATGACTAATCTGTATAAGAGCAGGTTAATGTAAATATGATGGTTAATATGACTAATCTGTATAAGAGCAGGTTAATGTAAATATGATGGTTAATATGACTAATCTGTATATGAGCAGGTTAATGTAAATATGATGGTTAATATGACTAATCTGTATAAGAGCAGGTTAATGTAAATATGATGGTTAATATGACTAATCTGTATAAGAGCAGGTTAATGTAAATATGATGCAGGTTAATATGACTAATCTGTATAAGAGCAGGTTAATGTAAATATGATGCAGGTTAATATGACTAATCTGTATAAGAGCAGGTTAATGTAAATATGATGGTTAATATGACTAATCTGTATAAGAGCAGGTTAATGTAAATATGATGACTAATCTGTATATGAGCAGGTTAATGTAAATATGATGCAGGTTAATATGACTAATCTGTATAAGAGCAGGTTAATGTAAATATGATGGTTAATATGACTAATCTGTATAAGAGCAGGTTAATGTAAATATGATGGTTAATATGACTAATCTGTATAAGAGCAGGTTAATGTAAATATGATGGTTAATATGACTAATCTGTATAAGAGCAGGTTAATGTATAAGAGCAGGTTAATGTAAATAGGATGGTGAATATGACTAATCTGTATAAGAGCAGGTTAATGTAAATATGATGGTTAATATGACTAATCTGTATAAGAGCAGGTTAATGTAAATATGATGGTTAATATGACTAATCTGTATAAGAGCAGGTTAATGTAAATATGATGGTTAATATGACTAATCTGTATAAGAGCAGGTTAATGTATAAGAGCAGGTTAATGTAAATAGGATGGTGAATATGACTAATCTGTATAAGAGCAGGTTAATGTAAATAGGATGGTGAATATGACTAATCTGTATATGAGCAGGTTAATGTAAATATGATGCAGGTTAATATGACTAATCTGTATATGAGCAGGTTAATGTAAATATGATGGTTAATATGACTAATCTGTATAAGAGCAGGTTAATGTATAAGAGCAGGTTAATGTAAATAGGATGGTGAATATGACTAATCTGTATATGAGCAGGTTAATGTAAATATGATGGTTAATATCACTAATCTGTATATGAGCAGGTTAATGTAAATATGATGGTTAATATGACTAATCTGTATAAGAGCAGGTTAATGTATAAGAGCAGGTTAATGTAAATAGGATGGTGAATATGACTAATCTGTATATGAGCAGGTTAATGTAAATATGATGGTTAATATCACTAATCTGTATATGAGCAGGTTAATGTAAATATGATGGTTAATATGACTAATCTATATATGCACAGGTTAATGTAAATATGATGGTTAATGATGATGGTGTGGTTGATGGTGTGGCTAGTGATGTTGTTGATGTGGTGTTCTTGTGCGTTCCTACAGTGGAGGTGCAGTGGGGTATACTACGAAGCACGTTAGACATATCTAGGCTATGTAGACATCGAGGCTTGACAAAGCCTTGACTCGGGGGTATCCGTTAAGTGATACTACGATAGCAGTTATGTGATATATTGCACGCACAGCACTATTAAAGCGCATTCGAGATCCAAAATGTTAGTAGAGGCGGAGCTCCACCTGTAAGATATATGACAGAGTCCTACACACGTGAGAACTTCGTTTTTGACAATTGATTGGTCCGTATGCGGTAGATTACACGATTTGCACTATAACTTAACACATAACCTCCTCCCGACCAGGTTTGGTTGACAGCATAAGATACCATGGTGATATAGCGACACTAAAACAGATCCACTTTCGTGTCACAGCATACCCTGGCTTTGAGCGCAACATACCTCGCTAACCCACTAATCGAGATTCGTAGTACACCCCACCGGTGGCTGGTGTTGGTGTTGATGTTGCTGTTGATGTTGTTGTGTTGTTGTGCGTTCCTACAGTGGAGGTGCTGGTGGCTGGTGTTGATGTTTTTGTTGATGTTTTGTTGATGTTGTTGTGTTGTTGTGCGTTCCTACAGTGGAGGTGCTGGTGGCTGGTGTTGATGTTTTTGTTGATGTTTTGTTGATGTTGTTGTGTTGTTGTTGTTGTTGATGTGTGTGTTCCTACAGTGGAGGTGCTGGTGGCTGGTGTTGATGTTGTTGTTGATGTTGTTGATGTGTGTGTTCGTACAGTGGAGGTGCTGGTGGCTGGTGTTGTTGATGTTGTTGTTGATGTTGTTGATGTTGTTGATGTGTGTGTGTTCCTACAGTGGAGGTGCTGGTGGCTGGTGTTGTTGATGTTGTTGATGTTGTTGATGTGTGCGTTCCTACAGTGGAGGTGCTGGTGGCGTTCTATGAGAACCGACTGAAGGATCACTATGTCATCATCCCCCACGTCCTACAGGGGCTTAAGGCCCTGGTAAGACCTCTCACCTCACTGTGTGTGTGTTGTGTGTTGTGTGTGGTGTGTGTGTGTTGTGTGTGGTGTGTGGTGTTGTGTGTGGTGTGTGTGGTGTGTGTGGGTGGGTGGTGTGTGGTGTGTGTGGTGTGTGTGGTGTGTGTGGTGTGTGTGGTGTGTGTGGTGTGTGTGGTGTGTGTGTTGTGTGTGGTGTGTGTGGTGTGTGGTGTGTGGTGTGTGTGTGGGTGGGTGGTGTGTGTGTGCGCGTGCGTGTCTGCGTGCGTTTGTCTGTGTGATGAGAATCAGTTGACCCTCCTCCACAGACGAGGTCTGTGTGTGTGTGTGTGTGTGTGTGTGTGTGTGATGAGAATCTGTTGACCCTCCTCGTCAGACGAGGTCTGTGTGTGTGTGTGTGTGATGAGAATCTGTTGACCCTCTTCGTCAGACGAGGTCTGTGTGTGTGTGTGTGTGATGAGAATCTGTTGACCCTCTTCGTCAGACGAGGTCTGTGTGTGTGTGTGTGTGTGTGTGTGTGTGTGTGATGACTCTCATGCTCTGCTCCACAGACGAAGACTTCAGCTTTGCCCCCAGGGTCAGCAGTGTCCATGCTGAAGTCTGTGTTCCAGGACACTCATGTGCAGGTGAGTGTGTGTGAGCGTGTGTGTTGTGTGTTGCACAGGAGGTGAGTGTGTGTGAGATTTGTGTTGTTAGATGCACAGGTGAGCGTGTGTGAGATTTGTGTTGTTAGATGCACAGGTGAGTGTGTGTGTGAGATTTGTGTTGTTAGATGCACAGGTGAGCGTGTGTGAGATTTGTGTTGTGAGATGCACAGGTGAGTGTGTGTGAGCGTGTGTGAGATTTGTGTTGTGAGATGCACAGGTGAGTGTGTGTGAGCGTGTGTGAGATTTGTGTTGTGAGATGCACAGGTGAGTGTGTGTGAGCGTGTGTGAGATTTGTGTTGTTAGATGCACAGGTGAGTGTGTGTGAGCTTTGTGTTGTTAGATGTAGTGCTGGGCGGTATACCGGTTCACACCGTATACCGGTGTATATTTTCGTTATGATATGAATTTTTAATATACTGCCATACCGGTGTATTTGATTACAACGTTTGGAACGCTGCGCCGCGCGACAGTGTTTCAGACGGACTTTTCCACACGCACGCATGGTGCCACTCTGAGGCATAGTGAGGGTAACCACAAAACACCTTGGGCCCTATCATGACATTCTAAAGTGCATCGTCACTCATCAAAAGTCCATTCAAATTTAGTAGGATGTCCAGTTCACATTGGGAGGGGTTTCGTTCTCAAAAGTGGAGCGCATGGCGTAACAAGGTGTTCCTAGGTCTTTTAATCAGTCATATGGGTGTGTTTGGGGCGTAACATCATTTTAAACCAATGAGAATGACATCTGTCATTCCCTTTAACGGCGTAACGCGCGATATGTCAAATAAATGCATCGGTATTTTGGCATTCAACGGCGCATTTGAAGGAGGCTGCTTGCGAGACCGTATGGAATAGTCATTCTTAAACCATGCTTTACTAAAACCTAGCATAGCCTTCACGCATTTGCACTCGTCTATTATTTGAACTCATTGGCAAAGTGAAACTAACTTCACCAAGGAGTCAGTCAACGACAAGACAGTTATATGCAGTTACTTTCACTATTGACTGACAATGGGTTACCATCGAAAACATAGGCTGGAAAAAGCAACACTTACCCTAATGTTGCTCAAATGACTGAATAAAACAACATTTATCCTGCAGAGGAGTTGCTTATATCTCGTGACAGTGCATCTTCAGCTGTGCTCCATACGTGTCTCTCGCCTCTCCCCTAATCACTTTTAACCGTCATTACCAATTTGCAAATGATGGTGAATAACTACTCATCATGAGATGTACAGTATTTCGTAATATCTTTATTCTAACTATGTTTACCATTGTAATCGTGCAATTTGTAATGCTTTGCATGGACGTGCGCTGGTGTGCGTTCATGAATGATAGAAGGATGGTGCGTGCACCTGCCAATATGACTGTTGACATGCGCTCTTAAAATAGCATATGAACAGCTCGCCATTGACTTCTGACCAGGTTTAGGTGGTGTATGATAGCGATTTTTAGACAATGCGCCAGGTCCCTCCCTAGGTTGTTAATTGCCACACCCCTGGGCGCAATGCTTAAAAAATAAAGGTGCAAAATAACGAATTTAACTTCGCGCCGGTGAATAACGAACTTTACGCCATGCGCTGGTGATACAGCCCCTTAAGTTTTTCCCCTGAAGTATGGGGTTTATTTAAGGGTGTTGCACAGAATAATACCTTAAATTGTTTCTTTAGTTAAGGAAAAACGTTAAGGGATACATACTGCATTGAAAAGGATTAAGCTTACCGTCACAAAATTTCTATTGAGATTGTTCAACAGCTGTAACTAGCTGGCTAGTAGGTGATGTCGTTAGTTAGCAACCCACCGAGCACAGTGAAGTTTAATGATCTTATCACTCATCTCACCTTAAGAATATTCGCTGAAATTATCCAGGTAGCAAGTAAAGCATGTTATAGACATGCACTAAGCAATACTAGCTGGCTAGTTAGAAATGATCCTTACTGTCATCAGTGCACCAAAACAAACTTTTTTGTTAATGTTTTGCCTAGCGAACCGAACCGAAGCTCATGGCAGGCTAACAAGACATCCACATCCACATGAAGTTAACGTTAGCCTACCACTAACGTCATGTAAACCACACAATAACAATACATTTCTGATAGGCCTATTTGACAGAGTAAGCATATTAACAGAGAGGTTTTATTTTAAATTGTATAATTTTCAAAAAAGTATAATTATTGCAAGTTGCACTACTTTTTTTATTGGTTTTATACAAGATGTACTTGTGAAATTTGCACAGTAAAAGTTCTGTATTTTGACTGCAATTGTCTGCATTCTGATTAGATTCTTCATTAGAATCATGAGTGGCTCTTTGTAAACAGCATCATTTTCTGGGTCCATGCAAAACTGCATTACCACTAGTGTGGAGTTATTCTACATCATGACAATAAAATAGACCATCCTTAGTCAATGTACTGCAGCAATTCCTCTCTCAAACTGTAGAAAATGCTGTGAACATCTGATTATGCATGGTAAAAAAAATACCGTCATATACCGTGAAACCGTAAGAATTTTGAAAAATACCGTGATATACATTTTTGGTCATACCGCCCAGCACTAGTTAGATGCACAGGTGAGCGTGTGTGAGATGCACAGGTGAGTGTGTGTGAGATTTGTGTTGTTAGATGCACAGGTGAGTGTGTGTGAGATGCACAGGTGAGCGTGTGTGAGTGTGTGAGCGTGTGTGTTGTGAGATGCACAGGTGAGCGTGTGTGAGTGTGTGTGAGATTTTTGTTGTGAGATGCACAGGTGAGTGTGTGTGAGATGCACAGGTGAGTGTGTGTGAGCGTGTGTGTTGTTAGATGCACAGGTGAGTGTGTGTGAGATGCACAGGTGAGTGTGTGTGAGATGCACAGGTGAGTGTGTGTGTGAGCGTGTGTTGTGAGATGCACAGGTGAGTGTGTGTGAGATTTGTGTTGTTAGATGCACAGGTGAGTGTGTGTTGTGAGATGTGCAGGTGCAGGTGAGTCACATCGTGCCACTGCTTATGGTCAGAAGGCAGTGATGGTTCTCAGAGGATTATAGAGCTCCTGGTTAATCCCTACTGTGTGTGTGTGTGCGCTTGCGTGTGTGTGTACGTACATATGTGTGTGTGCATGTACATATGTGTGCTTGTACGTACATGTGTTTGTTTGTGTGTGTACGTACATATGTACATATGTGTCTGTGTACGTACATGTGTGTTTGTGTGTGCGTACGTGTGTGTGTGTGTTTGTGTGTGCGTACTTGTGTGTGTGTTTGTGTGTACGTACATATGTGTGTGTTTTTGTGTGTGTGTGTGTGTGTTTGTTCGTACATGTGTGTGTGTGCGTACGTGTGTGTGTGTGTTTGTGTGTGCGTACTTGTGTGTGTGTTTGTGTGTACGTACATATGTGTGTGTTTTTGTGTGTGTGTGTGTGTGTTTGTTCGTACATGTGTGTGTGTGTGTGTGTGTGTGTGTGTGTGTGTGTGTGTGTGTGTGTGTGTGTGTGTGTGTGTGTGTGTGTGTGTGTGTGTGTGTGTGTGTGTGTGTGTGTGTGTGTGTCTATCTCTTTCAGTCTCTGATGATTCAGGAGCGATCGTGTGTGTACAACATCCTAATCAACCTAATGGAGTCTCGACAGCAGGGTAAGAGCCTCTGACTGGCGCAGCGCACACACACACACACACACACACACACACACACACACGCAGATGTATTAAGGGCCCCCCACTAATTGGAAGGGGGGTTTGGGGGTCCTCCCTCAGAAATGTTTTAATTTGTTTGATGTGATTTCCTGTATTCTGGTGCATTTTGGGGATGGCCAATACTAAATTCAATCAGATTCATAGCCTACATCCTGATGTGTTGATATTGAGGCAATGATTCCAGATTCCATGCAAAAGCTTGGGCTTCAGGGCCCAGTAGGCCCGTGCACAGTGTTTCCCCTACAATGTATTCATCAAAAAAGTTGCCTTATTAAAAATTAAAAAAAAGACGCAAGTGAACTTCAGGAACAGCTGCCGTTCCTTCAGGTTTCATGTCAACAAATAATAGTAGGCTAACGTTGAAGGCGCAGTCAGGATTCCACAGGAGATCGATCATGTTTGTTTGTGTTTATGTTTAAGTTTATTAGCAGACGCATTTTTGTGCAAGGTAGCCTACATTATGTTAACCAAGGAACCAAATTAAACACACCAGCGAGATAGCTGCCCCTACCTTCAGTAGCCTATTCCCAGATAAATTCCACGCATTGTTTCGTTTTTGTTTGTGATGCAGGCAATGATTTCAAGCCTTGTTGCTAATACCTAGGCTGTGAAACTAAGGTCTAGCTAGCCTACTGGTGGGTTTAATTGAATTTGAGTAATAGGATACGCAACCATTCACATCTGAGATAGTTTGTAATTCCTGTAGAGCTCACCAAAATTATAGATATGATACAAGACACTTATCTGCTATAATCCAAGATAGATTTTCTTCGAGTTTTTGAGCATTTATTTTACCAAATGACATGGGAAACATAATTCATTTCATCCACATATTCGTATGCACCATGCACAACAACGCTACTAAGTTAGCTTAAAACCTTGAGAATCAAGCAAGCCGTCACGGCATTGAAGTGGCAGGCACTCAATTCAACTTGCACAGCACCTGACATGAAAGAGAAATCTATATAGTTTATACAGTGCTGTGCAAAAGTTAAGACACCCATGCTGAAATTGACTAAAGGGAGGAATAAAAAATACTTTGCCTTTTGTCTTAATGGCTTAATTAAAAAAAATAGGACATCAATTATTTTTTAATGTATCATGTATCGTAAATAAACAAATGTTATTATATAAATAAATGTCTTAACTTATGCACAGCACTGTATATTCTAAATAGTAATAGTTTGTACAGTGGCCTACAGTGTACCGTTGTACAGTGGCTAATTACTAATAATGTAAATGAAAAAGGTGAAAGAATAACATGAATAATCCTGTTATGCTTTGTAAATGCTTGTGTTGATGGTTATGTCATAATTTGTAACTCAATCTGTCCATTTCTTTCACAAAATCCACCAGAAGTCACCATTTCAGGAATAATTTTTTCAAATTTTTCTCTTTTTTTTTCGGGGGGGGGGGGGGGCTTCCTACGATCAACAGCACCGCTGCTGGAAAATTTTCTAGGGGAAACACTGCGTGCAGTATTCCATCCCTACACACACACACACACACACACACACACACACACACAGGTGCGGGCATCACGCTATAGCTGGCACCGCTGGTAGTCCAGTACACATGTGGTAGCGGTCGGTCATCATGCCCACAGCTGAGTGAACTGTTAGGTGTTGCAAGTGTGTGTGTGTGTGTGTGTGTGTGTGTGAGAGAGAGATCAACAGCGGCAGCACTGTGGAGGCAGTGAGTCAGCATGATGAAGCATTAACATCATGGCTGCTGTGTTCTGAGACTGAACTGGTGTGTGTGTGTGTGTGCGCGCGCAGAGCTGAAGGGGCTGGGTTCGGACTTTGTCTTTGGGTTCGTTCAGTCGATGGACGGCGAGCGTGATCCACGGAACCTCCTGCTGGCCTTCCAGATCGCTCAGAAGATTATCGTGGGCGGCTACGAGATGGGTGAGAGATCTGACCTCCATCTGACCTCCATCTGACCTCCGCACCTGCTGACCTCCCTCTGCACTGCACTGCTCTCTCTTCTTGCTGCTCTCCTCTCTCTCTCTCTCTCTCTCTCTCTCTCTCTCTCTCTCTCTCTCTCTCTCTCTCTCTCTCTCTCTCTCTCTCTCTCTCTCCTTACCCCTGTGCTTCTCTCTGTTCGTCCAGGCAAATTCACAGAGGAGCTGTTTGAAGTCACTTCTTGCTACTTCCCTATAGACTTCACACCGGTAGGTGTGCGTGCGTGCGTGCGTGCGTGCGTGCGTGCGTGCGTGCGTGCGTGCGTGTGTGTGTGTGCGTGCGTGTGTATAAATAGAGCTGGAAACACAGATATTGCAATAGTCATCTGTATACAGTAGACATGTCTTTACACACAGCCTAATGCTTTAATAACAAATATTGATATTAGGCGGCAGTGGCGATACGATACATTGCACAAGTGGCGATACGAGATATCGATATCTAGTATGTGTGTGTGCGTGCGTGCGTGCGTGCGTGCGTACACACATATATATTGTCTTGATGTTTGTGTGTCTGGTCATGTGATCAGCCTCCCAACGATCCGCACGGGATCACACAGGAAGATCTTATCCTCTCCCTCCGAGCCGTGCTGACTGGAACCCCACTTTTTGCAGAGGTACACACACACACACACACACACACATGCACAGTGTATGGACTCACACACATACACACACACACATACATTGGCCAACAAATGTTTGAAAGATATGTCATCCAGTTAGAATAGAAATTATTTAATTGAGCCATGCTTCCCTCAAATGTACAAAGGTCTCACTTACAGGCCTATTAAGACCATAATAACTCTGTGTGTGTGTGTTGACAGTTCCTGATGCCCCTCATCATTGAGAAGCTCGACTCCGATGTTCAGAGTGCCAAAGTGGACTCTCTTCAGACACTGGTAACACCTGCCCCACCTGCCCCAACACACCCCAACACCTGCCTACACACACCCCAACACCTGCCTACACACCCCAACACCCAACACCTGCCTACACACCCCAACACCCAACACCTGCCTACACACCCTAACACCTGCCTACACACACCCCAACACCTGCCTACACACCTGCCTACTCACCCCAACACCTGCCTACACACACCCCAACACCTGCCTACACACCCCAACACCTGCCCCAACACCTGCCTACTCACCCCAACACCTGCCTACACACCCTAACACCTGTCTGAACCTTGATACACCTCAACACTACCTGAACCTACCTACACATTTATTTACCTGTCCTGCATACATGCCCGTCTGAACCTACAACACCTTTATCTACCTGCACACCTGTCTGGCAGCCTGAACGCCACATCTGAGTTTACAGAGACTAAAACCAGACAGAACTTTGTGTGTGTAAACCAGAGCTCTACAGTGCGCCCATTTCACTCGCACATGCTAGTAAAAATGATGTCGTGCGAGTGCAAAAAAATATTTAGGCGCACTGGTGCGAATGACTTCTAACCATGTCAATATTTGTCTACAAAATACACCGCAACATCGAGAAACATTACTGGTGCAAACCATAGAATCACGTGGCGAATGCAGCATAAAAACTACACCTAGACTACTACGACTAGTAGTCGCTTCTATCAAATCCAAGAGCGCGCAGAAAAAGCGGAAAGTTAGACTAGCCAGCCAAGATGCAAAGATTGAAGAAATTAGTTCTTCTATCCACCGAGTTCATCGGATATAGGAGGAACAGGATGAGATTCTGAGAATGCAGTGAGAGAAGGAAAGGTAACCTAACATGCCTTTTAGCCCAGTTGACGTGTTGGCTGCAATATGCAAAATATAGCTGTAGCGGACAGGTACAAAAGTAGCCTCCCGTAATACTCCCATTTTATTCAAAGGTAGAACGCTACAGACAACTCCAGGCTTCCACGCATGCTTGTTTGTTTCCACCGAATACAAGCTGAAGTGCAAAAACGAAAGTAGGCCTAACATTTGCCTACTGCCCCCATCAATGCAGATATTTCAAATAAAAATAAATATCCTTGATGAGAAAATTGACTGCTTTAGTAGTAGTATTAGGCAGTATGCAGTCAGATAGGTTACCATGGGCATATTTGGATTAGCTACAGATGACAAATTCACAAATAAATAAATTAGCCTACATTTGGCAGGATACTTATACAGGTTAAATGCAAATATGACAATGCATTATATTATTTTACATTAACCAAAAATGTAGAAAAATAGAACGGACTGAAAATAAAGTAGGCACTGATATTCTTTAAAATCCTGTTTCCTGTAAATCATAGGTTCTCAAAGTGCGGCCCGGGGGCCAATGGCGGCCCGCGGAAACATTTCTGGCGGCCCGCATTAACATCTGTAAAACTGTACAACTGTACTGTGTGCTTTGAAAAGAATGAATCTCCGTTCAGAGGTGTTTCGTGGCCGTCAGGTTTTCCTGTGGTGCGTTGGTAGCTGGAATTGCTCCTGAATAAGGCCTCTGCTGATAAGAAGCAAGGCACACTGAGACTGTTTGTTCTAAATAAGTTTGTACTTGAAATGGACTGCAACCAGAACAGTTATATCCCAAATTTATCTGTTTAGGGTAGAGAACCCCAGGGATTGTGTGTGCATTGCAATTTTTCTTAAGATTTTCACAAGTTTTGCCAGGTTTAGCCCCAGTTATGAATTAAAATGTGTTTAATGCAATAAATATAAACTGTAGAGATGCAACCTGGTCATTAAAATCATTACAAATGGGATTTTTTTCCAGGTTTTTTCTTTCTTTTTCACCCCCCGCCCCTTTGGCGGCCCTCAGTGCAATGTTGGGTTCCTGAATTGGCCCTCATCAATCAAAACTTTGAGAACCCCTGCTGTAAATGTTGTCAGTCATTTGGTGCACTGGCATGTTTAACTGTTAGTTGCAGTGTAATGTTAGATTATGTGTAAGTTAAGTACAGAACTGACTGTGCGCCCAAAGTTTTGTCTGTGCTCCTAAATTTTTTAACTTGGGCGCATCTGTATTTCCTGTCTGTTGCAGTTGGTCACTCTGGTGGCTTGTGGGAAGACATGAGACATGAGGAGCTGTGTGTGTGTGTGTGTGTGTGTGTTTGTTTGTGTCTGTCTGCGGCCCTTTACGAACCTAGTCTCTACCCAATCAAAGTCCCTAGATTAGTGTGCAGGGTATAATACCGCACTTACCTTTGGGAGGGACTTCCCTCTCCCTAGCGGAAACAGGATGTGACATAATCCTGGATTTGCTTACAAGATTCCATGATGTGCCGCATTAATTG
>NW_027468774.1:2580125-2595125 GCF_046254945.1 Alosa pseudoharengus
CCGTGTACAATGTGAAGTCCCCTTAAAGTCATCCTGTCCTGTAGAGAGATCCGACCTCCGGCCTGTGGTCCTGTAGAGGTCATCCTGTCCTGTAGTCATCCTGGCGTATTGTCCTATAGAGGTCATCAGGTCATCCTGTCCTGTAGAGATCTGGGGCCGTATTCACAAAGAATTGTAAGGCTAAAAGTAGCTCCTAACTGGTGAATTTAGGAGCAACTCCTAAAAATAATGGGCGTGTCACTCCTAACTTTTAACACAAAGCATTTTAGACCTAAAAGTAGCACCTAAGACCTATTCACAAACCGCTTTTTGTGGCATTTCATGTCACAATGTTTTGAAATCCTATGCGGCTACAGGAGCTTCCAATCACGAGGGAACAATTTTGCATTGTAGGCATAAAAGGGATGCAATAACACCACCAACAACAACCAAAACTACTCATTGTCAACATGTAAATTAAATGTAACGTTTCATTGTGAATCAAATTAAAATGTTCTCCTCTTTGCAAACGTAGGCATATGGTGACAGATTAATTTAATAATGTTGCAAAGATACTGCGTCAATCCGTATGTTTCATTAGGCTACTAGGCTATTTGTTTTGCCTTACTTTATTCATTTAGGCTAGGCCTTTTTATTCAGTTATTCATAATTTCCCGTCTTTCGCACTACTTGTGTAGCGCACGCATTCTGAGACCTGTCACCTGTCAGTCATCATCGTAAGGGAGGTGTTTGGAATTATTCCCGCGTTACAATCATCAGCCAATCAAGGTGGTCACTCCAGTCAAGCTCGTGCATGAGTAATGACGTCATCCATAGCAACGAAGACTCACTCTTATTTTAGGAGTTGTCATTTTCCCTTACTAAGAGTAGGTCTGAAAGGCTTTGTGAATAACTTAATAAGAGAAACTCCAAGCTAAAATCTTTTAGTGCGATTTAGGAGTAGGCTACTACTAGTGGTAAGATAAAAGGCTTTGTGAATACGGCCCCTGATCTCCGGCCTGTTGTCTTTGCAGAGCGCTCAGCGGCGCACCCTGCTGGAGGTGTTACAGGGCTTCGTCCAGCCGTCAGAGGCCAGCAGACCTGCTGAGGGAGGTAAAATATCTGACGCGCACGCACACACACACGCACGCACGTGCATACACACACACACACACACACACACACACACAGACATATACATATATACAGACACACACACATACACATTCTCTGGCTTGCTTTATATATTTGTAATGCTTGTTGTTGTTGATGTTGATGTTGTTGTGATGTTGATGTCTTGATGTGTGTGTGCTCTGGCAGAGGAGTGTGTGTTGCTGCAGTTCCAGTCGTCTCTGTGCAGCGTTGTGTTCTCTGCTCTCACCGAGACCGGAGCCGGACTGCAGATCACAGCCACACGCATCCTCAGCGCTCTCGGACAGCAGACAGGTACACACACACACACACACACACACACACACACACACACACATATATATATATATTTAGCGCTCTGGGATAGCAGACAGGTACACACACACACACACACACACACACACACACACATATATATATTTAGCGCTCTGGGATAGCAGACAGGTACACACACACACACACACACACACACACACACACACACACACATATATATATTTAGCGCTCTGGGATAGCAGACAGGTACACACACACACACACACACACACACACACACACACACACACACATATATATATTCAGTGCTCTGGGACAGCAGACAGGTACACACACACACCCTCACCAGAGAGCAGACGTAACCGTAACCAGCGGGTGCAATAGTTGTATAGTATATACGTCAGGTCCCTCTCGACACATTAAGCAACGTGCTAGTAACAGATGCTAGCACCCATGGGTTTTAGCTCTCTGGCTAGTAAGAGATGCGAGATGCTAGAACCCATGGGTTTTATGTCTCAGGTTTTAGTTGTCTGGCTAGTAAGAGCTGCTAGCACCCATGGGTTTTAGCTCTTGGGTTTTAGCTGTCTGGCTAGTAAGAGCTGCTAGCACCCATGAGTTTTAGCTCTTGGGTTTTAGCTGTCTGGCTAGTAAGAGCTGCTAGCACCCATGGGTTTTAGCTAACTGGCTAGTAAGAGCTGCTAGCACCCATGAGTTTTAGCTCTTGGGTTTTAGCTGTCTGGCTAGTAAGAGCTGCTAGCACCCATGGGTTTTAGCTAACTGGCTAGTAAGAGCTGCTAGCACCCATGGGTTTTAGCTCTGGCTGGTAAGAGATGCTAGCACCCATAGGTTTTAGCTCCCTGGCTAGTAAGAGATGCTAGCACCCATGGGTTTTAGCTCCTTGGCTAGTAAGAGATGCTAGCACCCATGGGCTTTAGCTCCCTGGCTAGTAAGAGATGCTAGCACCCATGGGTTTTAGCTCTGGCTAGTAAGAGACGCTAGCACCCATAGGTTTTAGCTCCCTGGCTAGTAAGAGACGCTAGCACCCATGGGCTTTACCTCCCTGGCTAGTAAGAGACGCTAGCACCCATGGGCTTTACCTCCCTGGCTAGTAAGACACGCTAGCACCCATAGGTTTTAGCTCCCTGGCTAGTAAGAGACGCTAGCACCCATGGGCTTTACCTCCCTGGCTAGTAAGAGACGCTAGCACCCATGGGCTTTACCTCCCTGGCTAGTAAGACACGCTAGCACCCATAGGTTTTAGCTCCCTGGCTAGTAAGAGATGCTAGCACCCATGGGCTTTAGCTCCCTGGCACACACACTCACACACCTGCCGTTCCCTGCCCCCCCCACCAGGTGTTTTGACCCCCCATGATGTGGAGCTGGCAGTGGATCATCTGACCACACTCATCCTGCAGGAGGACGACCCACAAGTCAGGTACAACGCATGAGCACGCACGCACACTCACACACACAGCTGCACGCACGCACACTCACACGCACGCACACTCACACGCACGCACTCACACACACACACACGCACGCACTCACACACGCACGCACTCACTCACACACGCACGCACTCACACTCACACTCACTCACACACGCACGCACTCACACTCACACACGCACGCACGCACTCACACACAGCCGCATACACGCACACACACACGCACGCACGCTCACTCACTCTTACTGTATTCACTAGGTGCATCCAAAGATTGTAGCATTTTTCCCCAAAAAGTATTTAGTATTGCAATAGCCTACTAACCTATTTATCATTCTTATGTACCGGTAATGTTTATTTAGTATAAATATATATTTAGTTTATTTAGCAATAGCCTACTGTTACAGTTGTAGTAGTCATGTATTCCTATGGAATGTTTGATTATTATTCCTATGGAATGTTTGTTTATTATTAATCTGTAATGATTTGCAGTAAAGCGTGTGTTTGCAGTGTGGCAGTGGTAGAGTGTTATTATTAATCTGTAATGATTTGCAATGACGTGTCTGTGTGTGGGTGTGTGTGTGTGTGTGTGTGTGCAGTGTGGCAGTGGTAGAGTGTTATTATTAATCTGTAATGATTTGCAATGACGTGTGTGTGTGTGTGTGTGTGTATGTGCAGTGTGGCAGTGGTAGAGTGTTATTATTAATCTGTAATGATTTGCAATGACGTGTGTGTGTGTGTGTGTGTGTGTGCAGTGGTGCAGTGGTAGAGTGTTGTGGGTCGTTGGCTCCTCGTCACCCTGCAGCCTTCACCTCCAGGATGCTGCCTAAACTCAAAGAGTGCATCTTCACCGGTACGACACTCTCACACACACACACACACACACACACACTCATACTCACACACTCACACACTCACTCACATACACACACACACACTCTCACACACACTCACACACACACTCACACTCACACACACTCACACTCACACACACTCTCACACACACTCTCACACACACACTCACACTCACACTCACACTCACACCCACACACACTCACACACACACACACTCACACAGCCTTCACCTCCAGGATGCTGCCTAAACTCAAAGAGTGCATCTTCACCGGTACGACACTCACTCACACACACACACACACACACACACACACACACACAGGTACGACACTCTCACTCACACACACACACACACACACACAGGCACTCTCACACATGCAGAAACATTTCCTGGATGGTGCCCAAACTCAAGGAGTACATATCAAATCTTCACTCACTACCATGCACACACACACAGACACACACACACACACACACACACACGGGTCAGCATCAGTGTTTTGTGTTTTGTGTGTGTTCAGAGCGGATGGTCCAGGGGGACAGCGACGCCCCAGCTGAGTTGGGCTCCCATAATGCAGTGCGGCAGAGGTGTGTGACGGCTCTGGCACGAGTGGCGTGTGAACGCAGCCTGGTGCAAGAGAGCAGTCCTGTACTACTGGACGTGCTGACAGCCGCTCACACAGGTAACACACACATACACACACACACACACACACACACGCAGCCTGGTGCAAGAGAGCAGTCCTGTACTACTGGACGTGCTGACAGCCGCTCACACAGGTAACACACACACACACACGCACACACACGCACACGCAGCCTGGTGCAAGAGAGCACACCTGTACTACTGGAGGTGTTCACAGCCGCTCACTCAGGTAACACACAAACACACACACACTGGTAACATACAAACAGACACACAGGAAACACACACACACACACCCCCTCTGTGAAAGCCCCTGTATCTGATGATGTGTATTGTGTGCTCCTAGGCCGTGACACTTTCTCGGTGGATGAGGTCATCTCTGTGTGCCACAGTCTGCAGAGGATAGCAGAGCACGCCCCACACATGAAGGCAGAGATTGGACAGTTCTTCCATGATGTCATCATTCCGCGACTCCTGGGGCTGGCTGTGCAGGCAGCAGTACAGGGTACAGTTTGTTTCCATGACTGCAGCTCTCGGATAGCGTGGTCTTGGACATTAGCGTGGTCTTTGTTTTTATAGGGCAATTCCACGGAAATTGGACTTTTTGTCACATCCATAACGCCAGTGAAATGCCTTGGCTTTTGTATGATGTGAATCATAACATTCATTTTTTGTGCATTTTTTCTTCTTCAGCCAAAATTAGCAAATGCTCAATGTGTGCATGAATGTTATGAATGTTACAAAAAATGTAATTTTCCATGGAATTGCCCTATAGTAGTTTTGGACATTCATGAATGCCTCTTTAAAATCTGACCTGTAGAGTACAGTTGTTTTTTTGGGTGATATTCACTGAGATTAGCTCAGAAGATAACCTTTAACATTTTGAAGAGTTGTATTTGCATGAAATACTGTATCTAACTGTGCTGTAGTTATTGTACTGACAGATACCTTCAGTTCAACTTGTAACATTGTAACAGGGTTGAAACCCTCAGGAGTGCAGTTTTGCCAGTTCATAAATGCATGCTACACTATGCTACGCTAGCTTGTGCAGCTTTGCCAGTTCATAAACACTATGCTACGCTAGCTTGTGCAGCTTTGCCAGTTCATAAACGTACACTACACTTTGCTATGCTAGCTTGTGCAGCTTTGCCAGTTCATAAACGTACACTACACTTTGCTATGCTAGCTTGTGCAGCTTTGCCTGTTCATAAACGTACACTACACTATGCTATGCTAGCTTGTGCATCTTTGCCAGTTCATAAACGCTATGCTATGCTATAGGGGTGGGCGATATATATCGTCTGCGATAATATCGTGATTGTTGTTTTAACGATGTGCAAATTGACATTATCGAGTATTTAAATTACTTATGGGGGAAAAAACACTCGAAATCACGCACTGAAGACTCATACATTCCCAGGATGTAGGCTATGCGGGAGAAGTGCAGCACAGCAAGTATCACGTGATCACTAGTGGGTCACAACGTTGTCCCACGCAGCCTAATGTTTATTTTGTGCAGCGAGAGTAGCCTACTTGGGATTTTATGCGGCTACTTCTGTTCAAGTAGCATTGATGAGACAGTCACGTTTTTTCCTACACGGTATTATATGGAGAGAAAACATTAGCCTTTGAGTATTTTAATAGTCAGTTGTAAACAAATAACTATTCTCATGTAACTCTTTTCTAAATGGACTGAAGTTCGCTCTAAATATCTATGTTTACCGATTATGCTAACCGTTAGCATCTCTATGGGATTTCTCATATACAGCGGAGAAAATAAGTATTGAACACGTCAACATTTTTTTCAGTAAGTATACTTCCAGAGAGGCTATTCGCATTAAATTTTCTACAGACATTAGTATTAACTTAGATAATCCACCCATATTAAAAAATCCAAACATTAAAGTCCCTAAGTAGAGTTAGAGAGTAATTATCTCTCCTATCTGTGCAAATTAATGTAAGCTGGGTTAGTACATATTGATGAGCTATAAAAAGGTTTTTCGTTACCAAGTTGTCACACAAGAAACATGTCATGATGGGTAAAAGCAAAGAGCTCTTCCAAGACCTTTGCAACATTATTGTTGCAAAACATATCAATGGAACTGGTTACAGATGCATTTCAAAACTTCAGAATCATCCAGTAAGCAGTATTGGAGCCATTATCTGCAAGTTGAAGGAACATCACTGCATCATCAATCGGCCATGCACAGGATCTCCTCACAAGATTTCTGACCAGGAAGTCAGAAGGATAGTCAGAAGTGTAGCCTAAAAGCCAAGGACCACTCCAGAAAGACTGGGAGGCAGCAGTTGTTACAGAGAAAATCATAGGTAATGCACTCCACCGCCATGGCCTCTATGCGTGCTCACCCCACATGACTCTATTACTGAAGAAAAACATGTTGAAGCTCATGGAAAGTTTGCTACACAACATTTGGACAAGCCTATGAAATACTAAGATAATGTATTCTGGTCAGATGAGAGCAAAATTTAACTCTTTGGATGTCATACTACACACCATATTTGGAGGAGAAATGGCACTGTGCATCACCCTAAAAATATCATACCAACAGTGAGGTTTGGAGGTGGAGGCATCACGGTGTGGGGCTGTTTTTCATCTCATGGTACTGGCAGACTTCATACAGATGATGAATGGAGACATTTTTTCTGGGAGAATCTTGCCATCCACCAGAACAATGAGGGTGAGACATGGCTAGACCTTCCAGCAGGACAATGATCCAAAGCATTCAGCAAAGGAAACACTCAATTGGTTTCAGAGAAAGGAAATTCAAGCCCTGACTTAAATCCAATTGAACAGTTTTGGAAGTTACCTAAAGATCAGGATTTACAAGAGGAACCCCTGGAATCTTCAATATTAAAAGACTATCTGTTTAAAAGAATTTGCCAAAATCACACCTGAATACTGCGACTGATTAGTTTCGTCATAGAGGAAATGCCTTGAAGCTCTCATTTCAAATAAAGGGTTTTCCACAAAGTATTTAAGACATTTCAGTAGGCGTGTTCAATACTTTTTTCCTGTGGCATTCCACATTTTTACTCATAACTCTACTTATAAACATTAATGTTTGTATTTGTGTATATGTGTGGATTACCTAAGTTAATACTAATGTCTGGTGAAAATTTCAGGCAAATAGCCTCACTAGAAGTATACTTACTCAAAAAAATGTTGACGTGTTCAATATTTATTTTCCCCGCTGTACATTAGCCATAAGCTAACGCATTAGTTTCTGTTCTGTAACTTGGAATGTTAGCCTACGTGATTGCTCTAAAACAAAACATAGAAGGAAATAACTGAGATGTAGGCTACTCTGTTGGTCTGCTGCTAGTTTTGCAGTGAATCCTATGTAAAGGTTTGAAAGGAACTTCAGCTTCAGACCTTCTCTTGGGAAACTGCCTATTCACCTTCTCTAATGTAGCTGGCTAGACCATGTCATTGCCACACACACAAGTGGGGGCAGAATTGGAAATGTGTCATAGAGTGACAATGCATTGGTTGATTTGGTTAAAAAGTCACAGGTTAGGTTATTGGTTATTATTGTAATGATGCTATTCATAAATAATGAGCTGTAAAGTAACTCAGACTTTAACAAAAACAATTTTTTAAAGGATATCGACTAATTATCGTTATCGTCAAAATCACAAAAAATATCGAGATATTATTTTTTGTCCATATCGCCCACCCCTACTACGCTAGCTTGTGCATCTTTGCCAGTTCATAAACACTATGCTACGCTAGCTTGTGCAGCTTTGCCAGTTCATAAATGCATGCTACGCTATGCTACGCTAGCTTGTGCAGCTTTCCCAGTTCATAAACGCATGCTATGCTACGCTAGGAACTGGTTCTGTAAATCTCGCACGTGGTTCACACGTCCCAGGAGAGAATGTCCGCACACCAGAGTGTTTCATTAAAAAAACGCTTTGGACCCAACTGGGTCCAACAGGAAGAGACTCGTCTGCTACTATAATATGCCTGCCTGTGTGAATGAGTGTGTATTATGTGAGTGTGTGTGTGTGTGTGTGTGTGTGACCTCATGTCTGTCCTGATGTGACTAATTACAGATGAAGGTTCTTGTGGGCGGAGTCCCCTGGCGGAGGAGGCGGTCCTTTCTGTTGTAGCTCCGGTCATCAGCAGTTCCTGCTCTCGTTTGAATGCAGAGTAAGACGCACGCACCCACACACTTGCATAATGCACTTGATCACACTTGCACATACACACTTGCAAAGAGCGATCAAAGAGCGCCAGAGAGATCTACGTCATTTTGACGTCACATTGTCGCGCTACCGGTCGGGAACGTCGAGTATGTAGTACCCTTTAGTGTGTGTGTGTGTGTGTGTGTGTGTGTGTGTGTGTGTGTTCACCTCACTGTGTGTGCTTCACCTCACTGTGTGTTCACTAATTCACAGATGGGATAAATTTCTTGTATATGCAAGTATACTTGGCCTAGAAATCTGATTTACATTTACACTTGTGCACACATTTACACTAGTGCACACATTTACACTAGTGCACACATTTACACAAGTGCACACATTTGCACACATTTACACTAGTGCACACATTTGCACACATTTACACTAGGGCTGTAACGATATACGATACGAAACCGAAATCGCGACATTCATATCCACGATACTGTGTCGCGGTGTGAAAAGGCAGAATCGCGACACACCCTTTCTAGTGTTTCACGCAGTGCTTTGCAGCTTACACGGCCGCAAAAAGCAACCCACATCTCCCGCTTTACTTATCGGTAGCCTACGTTGTCCAAAAACAAATAAATAAATAAATAATAATTTCATACCTCTCCTTGCTTTCATTGTAGACTATGTGTGCAACTTTACCAAACAGTATAGAAGTAAACCCCCTCTCCTTGCCCCGCTCTCTCTCTCGCTCCCTCCCTCTCACTCTCCCTCCCTCTCCTGCTCAATGAACACGCGCGACTTAAATAAAACATTCACAATCGTGAAAGCAAGGACGCATAGACGACTAGCTAAATTACTATTAAATCCGCTTAGCATCATTAGCATGCTGCACATATTTGTTTAAAACGCTTGCATTGAAGTTCACTGATCATCTCAATACCAACGTTTCCCAAAAGGGCCTGTCCCAAGGAGAACAAGTATTACCTTGAAACTTAAACACACATGGGGAAACTGAACAGTCCAATCAGTAGACTATGATAAGCTAGCCAACTATGCTACTTTGTTTACAATATTTCCAGGCTTCAACCAGACAGCTGAATTAAAGAGGTAGAGTTGTAATAAAAAATAGCAGGCCTAGGCTATAGGCTAATCTGCATAAAGTGTGCGGTCATAAATATCAGTCATTCAGAAAAAATATTTTTATATCAGGATATAAAATAATAGATATATTATATTGTAATCCTCTGGTGTTCTAAGGGAGGCTATTAAAATGTTATTTAATAAAATGTCTAGCCACCCCCCCCCCCCCCCACAAAAAAAAAAGAAAAATCGAGATTCGTATCGAACCGTGGGTCAAAAATCGTGATACACCAACCTCACGATTCGGTTTGTATCGTTACAGCCCTAATTTACACTAGTGCACACATTTGCACACATTTACACTAGTGCACACATTTACACTGGTGCACACATTTACACTAGTGCACACATTTGCACACATTTACACACATTTACACTAGTGCACACATTTGCACACATTTACACTAGTACACACATTTGTACATTTTCAGTACATAGACATAAACAGGAAATAAATTAACCACATGCAGAGAAAACCACAAACCCAGTCAAGTGTGTGTGGACAAACTAGCTTTACTGATTGACCACACACACACACACACACACACACACACACCTTCTGCCCATGTGTGTGACGTGTGTGTTGTCCCTACAGCTGTCCTGCACCTGCTGTCCATGTGTGTGTGTGATGTGTGTGTGTGTGTGTGTGTGTGTGTGACGTGTGTGTGTGTGTGTGTGTGTGTGTGTGTGTGTGACGTGTGTGTTGTCCCTACAGCTGTGCTGCACCTGCTGTCCATGTGTGTGTGTGTGTGTCGTCCCTACAGCTGTGCTGCACCTGCTGTCCATGTGCGTAATGTGTGTAACGTGTGTGTGTGTGTGTGTGTGTGTGTGTGTGTGTGTGTGTGTGTGTCTGTGTCTGTGTCCCTACAGCTGTGCTGCGTCGAGTGCATCTCGGGTAGTGTCTCTCTTCCTCCACGGAGATGTGGCCTTCCTGCCCCCCACCAACATCCCACTTCTCAAGGTGGGTGTGTGTGTGAGTGAGAGAGAGAGAATGTACAGCATGTGTGTAACGTTGAGTGTGTGTGTGTGTAAGGTTGAGTAACGTGTGTGTGTGTGTGTGTGTGTAAGGTTGAGTAACGTGTGTGTGTGTGTGTGTGTGTGTGTGTGTGTGTGTGTGTGTGTGTGTTCTCTCTAACGTGTGTGTGTGTGTGTGTGTGTGTGTGTGTGTGTGTGTGTGTGTGTGTGTTCTCTCTCTCTCCCCCTCAGACTCCGTTCCTTCAGGTGTCCCAGCTGGTGTGTCTGCTAACGGCGTGTGTGTGTTCGCTGCCACGAAGTGTAAGATCACACTTAAAACACACCACTGACACACTCTGATCACACTTAACACACACCACTGACACACTCTGATCACACTTAACACACACCACTGACACACTCTGATCACACTTAACACCACACACCACTGACACACTCTGATCACACTTAACACCACACACCACTGACACACTCTGATCACACTTAACACACACCACTGACACACTCTGATCACACTTAACACCACACACCAGTGTTGTAGTGCAACAGCTAAATTTAGAGACTCGTGACTTGACTTGGACTTGAGCACTGAATGACTCGAATTTACTCGGACTCGTACATTCAGACCATGCACTCGGAAAATTGAGACGAGGACTCAACTGTTTTTTGTTACGGATGTTAACTTTAATGGTGCCAAATGCCTGGAGACATGAAGGTTGTCAGTTTTGCATTTAATAGATCAGACTGGACTCAGATGAGTAGTGGACTCAACTCAGACTGGACTCAGATGAGTAGTGGACTCGACTCAGACTCGACTCAGACTGGACTCAGATGAGTAGTGGACTCGACTCAGACTGGACTCAGATGAGTAGTGGACTCGACTCGGACTTGACTTGGAATTTTGTTTTTATATATATTTTTTGGGGCTTTTTATGCCTTTAATGATAGTGACAGTGGAGATTGACAGGAAGTGAGTGGGAGAGAGAGTCGGGGTGGGATCCGGAAAGGACCACGGGGTGGGAATCAAACCCGGGTCGCCGGCGTACGGTGCAGGTGCCCCAGCCAGTCGCGCCACAGCTGGGACCTTGGATTTTTTTTTAATGACTCGGACTTGAACACTGGAGACTCAAACCTGGACTCGGACTCGAGGCATAGTGACTTGACTACAACACTGACACACACACACACACACACACACACTCTGATCACACTCCTCACACTCCACTCTCTCAAACACACACACACTCTAATCACACTTAACACACACTAAACACTCACACACACACACACACACACACACACACACATATACACACACTCTGACCACACACACTCCACACATACACTCTGATCACATTGCTTCTGTGTGCAGCCCAGAGTCCCGCCCCTTATGCGCTCTACTGTCCTGATAGGTGGAGATCCCGGAGATTGACAGGCTGCTGGAGGAGCTGGAAGAAGTCAGCTGCACACACACACATTCGTTCACACACACGTCGGCGGCCAAATGTTACGCAGGCCTCATCAACAAGAGGCCAAGCGGTGAGAACTCACGTACACACACACACACACACACACACACATTTCATTTGGGTGTCAGTTTTATCTTAAATTGATACAAGCTAGTTAACAGGGTTTGCTGTGTGTGTGATGTGCTGTATATTTGTGCCTGATAATGTGTGTGTGTGAGATAATGTGCTGTATATTTGTGTGTGTCTGTGTGTCCGTGTGTGTGTCCGTGTGTGTGTGTCCGTGTGTGTGTGTCCGTGTGTGTGTGTGTCCGTGTGTGTGTGTCCGTGTGTGTGTGTCTGTGTGTGTCCGTGTGTGTGTGTGTGTGTGTGTGTGTGTTAGGCCCTGCCCTAGACGCTGCCCTTGAGCGCAGCGTGAAGCGGGCCAGTGCTGAGCTGGACAACAGCGCCTCCTGTCTGCGGACCCAGGCACTTACACTGCTGCTCTGGGTAAGGACAACATGCATATAGACACACACACACACACACACACACACACTCTCCTTACACTGCTGCTCTGGGTAAGGACAACATGCATATACACACACACACACACACACACACACACACACACACACACACACACTCTCCTTACACTGCTGCTCTGGGCAGAGACGTATCAAGCTTTTTAAAAGTGTGGGGGTTGTGGGATAGGAAAATGAAACAATCTGGCCAAATTATAAATAACTCCCTACAGGGACGTTGTAAGTATTTTCTGAGAGGGGTGCGGACTATATTGGTGTCCGGGAGTTTCTCCCCCGAAAAAAATGTGAAATTCTGATTGCTAAACACACCATTTTAATGCAGTTTGGGAGGGACAGAAGAAGCAGCGCCCCTCATATGTGTGTTGCATATAGCCAGCTTAATTAATGTAAATTTAAAGATTATGATTAGCAGTTTCTATGCTTTTTCCATTGAAAGTTACAGGAAGCCACGTTGTTGTTTAAATTATTGTTGCTTCTAGCCCACGTTACCTCCAGTTTCACTTGCTGCAGGGACGCACACATTGCATGAGCGCTCATAAGCGTTCTATTTGAGTTCTACATGATGGAAATCTTAGTTCTCAGATGTAGAACTCAAATGTGTCTTGACCCCGCTGTTTGTAAGATGAAAATAAGATGTTCTAAATGGAACGTGATTGTATTTAAGACATTAAGATCTCCAGTAGATGTAGCACTACGACACATTGACCGTGAAATGCCGCCGACATTAAGATCAGATTAAATAAGACGTTCTAAATGGAACGCAATGTAATTAAGCTGTTCAGATCTTTTCCAAGGTCTTGGAGACGTATGTGTGCTGACTGGGCTATGTCTATATAGTTGATGACACGCACCCCCGCTTTCACTTTGACTCCCTGCATTTCTACATTGTGACAAAAACTGTCAGTCAGACAGTGAATTTTGGTTTACTAAATTAGCATAATGCGGTAACAATTATCATTTCAATTCTACCTGAAATCTGCTCACTGCAGACGTTATAATGCAGACCCAAGGAGCAGCACGCAGCCTTGAAAGACGCACACTTTGAATTTGATCAGAGCGGCTCTGGTTCTTCACTGGCTAACTTGATGTGATTGGCTGGATGACCGTTCAATCAAATCAACAGACCTATGTGTCTCTCTGTGTGTGTGCGTTATGGTAGATACGGTTCCAACTCTTTACGGGAGCGTTTATTTCCATATTTTACTTTCATTTTAATCTGACAAAAAGTGTGGGGGATAGAATCGTGTTCCAGCAAAAGTGCGTACGTTATAACACCCACATCCCCCACGCTTGCTACGCGCCTGCACACACACACACACACACACACACACACACACACACACACACACACACTCACACTCTCCTTACACTGCTGCTCTGGGTAAGGACAACATGCATATAGACACACACACACACTCATACACTCACACACTCACTGTCTCTCTCTCTCTCTTTCTCACACACACACACACTCTCCTTACACTGCTGTTTTGGCTGAGTGCTCCACACACACACACATATACTCTCTCTCCTTACACACACACACACACACACACTCATATACCCTGTCTTCTTAAACACACACACACACTCTCCTTACACCCTACACTAAGAGAAAGGCCATGGACAGTGACTCACTCTGTCTTATGGAAATGCAAATACTGGTACAGCTCTAGTGAGTGGAGTGATTTTCATGTGTGTGCATGTGCGTGTGTGTGTGTGTGTTCCAGGTGACCAAAGGTCTTCTGCTGCGATACCATCCCCTCTCTTTGGCTCTGACAGATAAGGTACCATCAGCAACCACTTCTGTCATTATTATCATTTACACACACACACACACACACACACACACACACTCTCTCACACACACACACACCTGTGAGGTTTCACCTGCACCTCTCTCCTCAGCTCTTCTCGTTGCTAAGTGACCGGTCGCTAGGTCCCCTGGTGGCTGACGGCTTCGCTCTGCTCATGAGTGACTCGCCTGACGTTCTCAACCGCGGTTGCCATGCCGACGTCCGCATCATGTACCGCCAGCGCTTCTTCTCCGAGAACTCGGCTAAGCTGGTGCAGGGATTCAACTCCGCACCCCCAGGTACCATGGCAACGGAACATGCCACACACACACACATGATGAAAATGAACATCTATATGTCCCTCTGGATGTAACAATCTGCTGGTTTTACACACACACACACCTACACCTGCTGGCTTTACCCCACAAGAATGTGTCCATTAAGAATTCATGTAAAGAATAAAAATAATTCTGATAAATGTCTTTGCAGAAGAGAAGGCGGGCTATCTAAAGGCTCTGTCCCACATCATGAACAACCTGCCCAGACAGGTGCAGCTGACCGAACTACCTGCGGTAAGCACGCCACACA
>NW_027468774.1:2600125-2612625 GCF_046254945.1 Alosa pseudoharengus
GTGAGAGAAGGATATGCAGCTTTCAAGTGACAAACGGCAAATTCCCAAGTTCACATTAAAACGGTTGAATATCAAAGTCCACAAGGACAACAAACCAACTACAACATAACGACTAGCCCCCAACTGGGCAACTCGGTCAGCAAAATCTTCCCCAGTTTCCGACCTCTTATTCCCACAGGAAGCAACGATGGTGACGTTTTCACTGGGAAAAATGCTTTTCCCATGCGCATGAACGCACCTCTTATTCCCACGTGAGGTGACGATGGTGACGACGTTCCCATGCGCATGAGCTGTTGCTATGGGATCTGGGCCGGGTTCTGTTGGCAGGTTAGTTGGACTAATTAGTGGTTCTGATTAATTGATATTTAATTAAATGTAACACTGTGAGAGAACTACAATCTGGGCTACACGTACATAATGTACTCCTCAACAACACACACACACACACACACACACAGGGGTCAGAAGGAGGTCCTGATCGCCTGTGATGATCATTAATGTCAAATTATTACTCATGAGACGTCTGTGTGGCCCTCCGTACGCTCATCTTAAGAATGTCAGTCAAGAAGACCACACCCACCCTGTTCCTCAATGACTCCGCCTCTCAAGGAGAACCAATCTTTCCATTGGTTAGCTTCATACTGATGTCACATGTTCGTTAAGAAGTTTTCTGTGAGCAGTCTTGACTGATGCTGGTGGCTTTTGCTATCACACACACACATCTGATGAGAACAGACACACACACACACACACGCTGAGAACAGACTCACTCACACACACACACGCTGAGAACAGACTCACTCACACACACACACACACACGCTGAGAACAACACACCCAGTTAGTTCGTTCGTTATCTCCAGACCCTGCATATTGGATCTGTGGTGACTGGACAAGACGCTGTTTGTTGACTGATGACTTGGAGAAGAAGCTGAAATGGCCCGTCCATCTTGGAGCAGAACCTGGGTCAGTCCGTCCTGCCATCAGTTGCTTTGTTATGGAGCAGTGGAGATTGAGCCAAGATGGCGGCCCTGTGCTGACCAGATGCAGCTCCGCAGGTGGGAGTTGAGCCAAGATGGCGGCCCTGTGCTGACCAGATGCAGCTCCGCAGGTGGGAGTTGAGCCAAGATGGCGGCCCTGTGCTGACCAGATGCAGCTCCGCAGGTGGGAGTTGAGCCAAGATGGCGGCTGCCCTCAGCACAGCGTCAGCGCTGCACAACACGTCTTTGGCACCAAGAATATCTCACAACTCGGCACATCTACAACACACACACACACACACACACACACACAAGAAAAACACTGACACTGAATCACACGCTGTTCGTTAGTAGAAAGTAGAAATCCATCAGTTGTCCCCAAAGAGGGTTTTGTGCGCCAGTCCTGCTGAAGTGCGACGAGCTCCATTTTGGCTCCGAGAGCTCAGCGTCCAGCAGCGTCCAGCAGCGTCCAGTGCTCAGCGTCAGCCTGCTGCAGTGCTCCGGAGCTCCTCTAGGGGGCGACGCTGGTGTGTGTCCATGAGGGGGGTGGGGGGTCAGATGGCCATGGGGTCAGTCCTCTGGGGGGGGGCATCCCATATGAGGCCATCTCCGAGGGGGGGGTGGGAGGAGGGCAACAGGACACGGGTGACCCAGTGGCTGAGGGAACAGAGGAAGACCAGAGTTACACACACACAACACTTAGACACGCACGAACACACACACACACACACACACCACTTAGACACACGCGCACACACACACACACCACTTAGACACATGCGCACACACACGCACACACACGCACACACGCACGCACACACGCACACACACACACACACACACCACTTAGACACACGCGCACACACACACACGCGCGCACACACACACACACACACACACCACTTAGACACACGCGCACACACACACACGCACGCACGCACACACCACTTAAGACACACACACACACACACACACACCACTTAAGACACACGCACGCACACACACACACGCACACCACTTAGGCACGCACATGAGACACACACACACACCACTTAGACGCAGGCACAAACACACACACCACACTGACAGCGCACACATACACACACAACGTAGACACGCACGCACGCACACACATGCGAATTGAATGGAGACGTATGCTACACATCACACACATCTGCTCTGTAAGATGCATGCATGACTGACCACTGACCAGAGCGTATACGTATGTATACACACACACACACACACACACACACACTTCCTACCAGAGCGTATACGTATGTATACACACACACACACACACTTCCTACCAGAGCGTATACGTATGTATACACACACACACACTTCCTACCAGAGCGTATACGTATACACATACACACACACACACAAACACACACACACACACACACACACACACACACACACACACACACACACACACACTTCCTACCAGAGCGTATACGTATACACAAACACACACACACACACTTCTGACCAGAGCGTATACGTAATGCTGAATCGTCTGTGACGCTCTATTCTGCACCAACCTCCTCTTCTCCACTCCAAACAGGATTTTGAAGTTGTTGACTCGTCCAAAGTAGTATGGGTTTCTGAACACCTGCGGAGAGAGGGGGGGGGGGTCAGCGATGCATGTTCCACTCACGGACTTTATCAGTTATGACCATAGACTGTCCAGTTCTATATATACAGTCTATGCTCATGACGTACAGTAAGTGTGCATGGGAATGAATATATAGTGAACCAAAACCACTAAATGCACTAATGCCTGATATCCCACAATCCTGTGCACTAAGGTCTAATATATCCCACAATCCTGTGCACTAAAGTCTAATATATCCCACAATCCTGTGCACTAAAGTCTAATATATCCCACAATCCTGTGCACTAAAGTCTGATATCCCACAATCCTGTGCACTAATGTCTGATCTATCCCACAATCCTGTGTACTAATGTCTGATCTCCACACTCGTGTGTGTGTGTGTGTGTGTGTACCTTGCCCAGCTGTTGCAGGCGTTTGGCCTCCTTGCGGTTGATGTGGCATGTGTGTGTGTGTGTGTGTACCTTGCCCAGCTGTTGCAGGAGTTTGGCCTCCTTGCGGTTGATGTGGCGTGTGTGTGTGTGCAGTGTTTCCTCTATGTTGATTTGGTAGTGGCGGCCCGCCACGGTTTAATTTTCTTCCCCCACGGTATCAGAAATGGGACAGACGCACAATAGTCGCAGTTGCCTTTTAAATGATCCTGCCGACATTATGCACCCCCCGTTGGCGGCCGCTAACATTGCAATTTAACAACAAGCAGAACTATTCAGAGGTTTGGGGCTGTCCAGTTTACCTCCACATAGTGTGTGGATGTGCTTATTGTCCAAACGTTTGCTTTCTTCTGAGTCACTATTAAACACCTCCACCAAAAACGTCACCGCGGTGGGTCCGTTTTAATAAGACAACGTTCAACTGGTCAGTTCTGACAGCTCACGTCCTGATATCAAACATCTGGAAACATTAAAACGATAAGTGAGTCACTAATTTAATACAAATTGGAAATAGTCTATAGATGTAGTAATAGATGTAATGATGTCAAGGGCGTAGGTTTGGTCTGAGCTTTGGTGGGGACACTAACCCATCCCCCCCCCCCCCCCCCCGAAAAAAAAACAAACACTCAACTCTTTCACCAGCCACTAAAATTATTAAAATGTCCAACTACTATCCATGATTAAAATGTGCTACTGTCCAACTTTATTTAACTACACTGTGTAGCCTACATAATCTGATTTTAATATGTAGGCTACAGATATGTAGGCTATATTTAACATTTATTTTCTATTTGGTCTGTTATGAAATCATGCCCATTTAAGCACAGCTCAGTTTTAAGAAACTTAAATACATGCATGCTTAGCATTTTGTGAAAAGAAATCATTAAGGCTACATTGACAAACTCTTAACCGTGAGCTGCCTGTATATTCTCTGATTCTAATATTTACAGATATCTAGGCGATGTAAGCACAGCTCAGTTTTAAGAAATGCAGCCGAAAGACCAAGTTGAATTTTGCTATAATTTATTTCAAAACCGGATTACTCAACTATACACGGGAATGCGTTACACCTTTGTGTTCGGTAAGGTCTGCTGTTTATTCTGATATATGGTTTGTCATGTGTTGTGTGAAGAGTGTGTAGGCCTACCTACGATATTCCACCGAGACGAATGGATGTGGAGATGGGCGCAGAGAATAATTATTAAATCTCTTGAAGTAATTTTTCTCGCGAACTGTTTATTACAGCAAACAGTGGCTAGCTAGCACCGTTTAAAAGCTGAGAAAAGGCTCTTTCATGTGACACATGTGTGATGAGTAGCCTACTTCTCGAGGAGTTCAACAGAGAAGAATGTGTGAATTTGGACGCACTTCATGCTTAGTGAAGTAAAGATGAAGCGCTGCATGCTGCGCAGGAGACTGCTCACTGGTAGTTATTATAGGTAACTTCAAATCAGCGCGATTTACTCTTATAGGCTACTGCACATTACAAGATCTGTACGAGATGATCCGCAGCACTGAAGTGAGAAATGATTTAACTCTTTGTGTAGCGCATGTGAGCGCTTTCCCCCCCATTTCAACCTGAATATTGGTGGGGACAGTCGTAATTTGACATTGGTGTGGACACGTCCTTCGGTCCCCACGCAAATCTACGCCCCTGAATGATGTTAAAATAAATAGTTGTGTTGTATGACACGGAAAAGTTTATTATGACCGCCGCTAGCGAAGCTAGCGAAGCGGTCATATAGGGATTGTCAAATGTTTTTTTTTTTTCCCCCGTCATCTACTTCCTGAATTTTTGGTCAACGATACCCGGGACACCGAACCACCGGGGCACATGAAATTTGGTGGGTATGTAGCCCCACTAGACTTTTACGGAAAAATTTCGTTTTGTCCCCGGGGGCCACTCCCCCCCCCCCCCCCCCCCCCGTGCTGGGCCCCCCGAACCGCAAAAAAAACAGTTTTTCCTAAATAACTACCTGAACCGTGGCACTGAGGATGAAGAATCTTTTATGGTATGTTGGTCTCAAGGGCCCACATCAACCTGGACCATAATCACTCATTTGTGATTTGCACCCCCCCGGTAAAAAATGAAAATGCAATATTATTCTGCTTTAATCGCCCCCATCTTCAGTTAAGATGTTCAAAACTGCACCAAATGTGTATGATTGACCTGGAATTCTCTGGGGGTATGCCAAGTTTCGTAGAATTTCATCCATGGGGGGGTCTAAAAAAAATTAGGTTATGTGTACATTTAGTGACTGTACACTCATTGGCCTGTAGATGGCGGTGCACACATATACACATGCACACACACACAGGCACCCACATACTATAGGTATTAGAACGGCCGATACATAATTACAAATTCAGTAGGATTAAAAGAAAGACAAAATAAATATTCATCATCATCATCATGGCTGCATTTCCAGTATTGGCGATAAGTAGCCTAGTCGTTTGTCCACTAGATGGCGCGTCGTTGCAGTGAGACGTAATTTTGTTGGAAGTTAAAAGTGGGTTGGAAAAAACAATGGACGCTTCCTACAAGGACTAGTTTACCGCAGAGAACGTCTAATAAGGATAGGACGATGTTCACATGAAATGTAATTCCCATTTCTTCTTGAAGCCGAAATAAATCTAAGGATGTTTATCGGACATGCTTGGTTTTTACTGCAGGTAATGTTACCGTTAGTTGAGTGATGGAGGCCAATTTGATTGATTGCATTTGTAGAAAACTATAAATACGGTTATACCAAGCAAATTGATAGCAGCACTGTAATTGTATCTTTCGATTGTCATTTGTTGCACGTGCTACAAAAATCATTGTGTGCAATGGAAGATTTACCAACGTTACACCGGTCTGATACAGTTTTGCCTATACATGCGTGAGACTGAGACGCCTGTTTATTTGTTTTAAGTGCGTGCAGGGTGTGAGAGGGGAATCGATGTGCTTTGATTCCAGCTTGGTAGTTGTAGTCTGTGAAATTAAAAAGCATGTGTGTGTGAAGTATCCAAACAATGACACCTTCATTTCATTACGAGGCTGAAGTTAGCACCACTTTCGTTTCCGCGGGGGAAGACCACTTTCAGATAGCGGGGGAGTTAAGTTTCCGTTCCACCTTAAATAATGCAATTTTCTACCTCGTCCACAAGGGGCCAGTGTTGACCGCAAATCCGCGATAATACAGGCATGTGCCTGTTGCAGATGAACAGGCATTGTTCACAGACGTTCAAAAGCCTGTATATCTTTTTTCTGTTGACTCCACTGCCGAATGTTTTGAGAAATGTTGCCTTTTGTGTTCTATTAAATAATTTGGTGGGGGGGGGGGGGTTATGTAGAGGGTGTCAGATTATGTAGTTTTTTCTTTATTTTCTGTGCTGGATCTTTTGATACATGTTGTGTTATGTTTTTTTCTATTAAATAATTGTGTTCATTTTACACTGGGGGGGGGGGTATGTAGAGTTGGTAGCAGATTTTGAAGTTTTTCTACAGTAAATGTATTCCCTACGGCCTACATGTCATTTTGCATCGGACTTTTCAACATATTCTCTCTACTCTTTCCAATGACACCACACTTGTGAAATTCTATGGTTGAAAATGCCCTTTTTTGCCCCTCTGAAAATACAGTATATATTTTGTGAAATTGCAGAATTTCAACACTTGAACAGGGACAGATATCCCATGAAGGATTTTGCAAGGGATCGTTCACCACATTCTATAACTACACCTCCTCCCCTTTCCAATGACACCCCACCTGTGAAATTCTATGGTGGAAAATTGGATATTTAGCACCTCTGAAAATATAATATGTATTTGTGAAATTGCAGAATTTCACCACTTGAACAGGGACAGATAGCCCATGAAGGATTTTGCAAGGGATGTTTCACCACATTCTGAAACTACACCTCCTCCCCTTTCCAATGACACCCCACTTGTGAAATTCTATGGTGGAAAATTGGATATTTAGCCCCTCTGAAAAAATAGTATGTATTTGTGAAATTGCTGAATTTCCACACTTGAACAGGGACAGATAGCCCATGAAGGATTTTGCAAGGGATGTTTCACCACATTCTGAAACTACACCTCCTCCCCTTTCCAATGACACCCCACTTGTGAAATTCTATGGTGGAAAATGCCCTTTTTTGCCCCTCTGAAAATACAGTATATATTTGTGGAAATTGCAGATTTTCAGCACTAGAACAGCGACTGATGTCCCATGAAGGATTTTGCAAGGGATATTTCACCACATTCTGAAACTACACTTCCTCCCCTTTCCAATGACACCCCACTTGTGAAATTCTATGGTTGAAAATTGCATATTTAGCCCCTCTGAAAATATAATATGTATTTGTGAAATTGCAGAATTTCAGCACTTGAACAGGGACAGATATCCCATGAAGGATTTTGCAAGGGATGTTTCACCACATTCTGAAACTACACTATATCCCCTCTTCAATGACACCCCACTTGTGAAATTCTATGGTGGAAAATTGCATATTTTGCCCCTCTGAAAATATAATATGTATTTGTGAAATTGCAGATTTTCAGCACTAGAACAGCGACTGATGTCCGATGAAGGATTTTGCAAGGGATCTTTCACCACATTCTATAACTACACTCTCTCCTCTTTCCAATGACACCCCACTTGTGAAATTCTATGGTGGAAAATTGCATATTTAGCCCCTCTGAAAATACAGTATATATTTTGTGAAATTGCAGAATTTCAACACTTGAACAGGGACAGATAGCCTATGAAGGATTTTGCCAGGGATATTTCACCACATTCTGAAACTACACTTCCTCCTCTTTCCAATGACACCCCACTTGTGAAATTCTATGGTGGAAAATGCCCTTTTTTGCCCCTCTGAAAATACAGTATATATTTTGTGAAATTGCAGAATTTCAGCACTTGAACAGGGACAGATAGCCTATGAAGGATTTTGCAAGGGATATTTCACCACATTCTATAACTACACTCCCTCCTCTTTCCAATGACACCCCACTTGTGAAATTCTATGGTGGAAAATTGGATATTTCGCCCCTCTAAAAACAGTATATATTTTGTGAAATTGTAGAATTTCAACACTTGAACAGCGACTGATGTCCCATGAAGGATTTTGCAAGGGATCTTTCACCACATTCTGAAACTACACTTCCTCCCCTTTCCAATGACACCCCACTTGTGAAATTCTATGGTGGAAAATGGCCTTTTTGGCCCTTTGAAAATATAATATGTATTTTTGAAATTGCAGAATTTCAGCACTTGAACAGCTACACACATCCCATAATGTCCTTTGCATCGGCTGTTTCAACACATTCCGAAACTAGTCGCTCTTCTTTCCAATAACAACCCCCCATGTGAAACCCCCATCGCATAAAATGGCATTGTTTTCGATTAGAACTCCCATGGCCTATTTCTCTCATTGCAGTTTTTATACACTAAAATTGGTCCCTATTGGTCAAGACTGATTTGTTGCAAACATTTCCACCGTATATGAATAGTTGAGTGTGTCCTCTTCCAATGACTTCCTTCATGAGCAATTCCATCCAAGAAAATACGCTTTTTTAATTTCAAAATCCTCAAGCTATTATTCTGATTGTGGCTTTCAACACTACATTTTCTCCCTATCACTCAAGTCATTTGGCACATTTTGGTCATTTTGGGGGCCAAGCAGTGAAGCTGCGAAGCATCATTACTGTTTCTACCTTTTCTTATTGGGGGCCAGTAGCAAAGCCCAATTGTATATTTACGCTTTCCTATTATTCGGGACCAAGCAGTGTAGGCACCCATTGTGTTTGTACATTTTCCTTTTATTGGGGGCCAAGCATCAAAGCTGCAAGGCACCCACTGTTTGGTTATATGTTTTCCCATCCTAAGAACACACAATAAATGTGGAGTCTTTTTACCACTGTGGGGGCGCTATAATCACAGGATGTAGGCTCATATATCAGTAATGCTTTCGCGTACAGAAACAAAACTTGGTATATGGACTTAAGACCCCATCCCGAGGACACACAATATATTTGGTGACCTTGGACCACTAGGAGGTACTAAAGTTACAGGAAATGAGCTCATATCTTGGCAATGCTTTCTCGTACCGAAACCAGACTTGGGTCATGGATTCGCCACACAATAATGTTGGTGATGTTTGGTCACTAGGGATAGATTAGATTAGATTGGACTCAACTTTATTGTCATTGTGCAGAGTACAAAGTCAACTAAATTGAGACACTGCTCTTGCTTGCTTGCCTGCCGGTTCACACTTCACCCCTCTTCACCACTCCCAGTGGAACATGCACCTCCACCATCAAAGGCTGATGCACCCCTCCCCCACAACATGATCATGAACAATGCGACTACACTAACGATTTTCACAAGCCACCAGTCTACAGCCACCAAATACCCCTCATCCCCCCTCCTCTGGACAAGGGGAAGAGTGCTGTATCATGTTCCTTGACTTCTCCAGTGCTTTTAACACCATCCAACCCCTCAGACTGGGTGAAGAACTCCTGCAGATGATTGTGGATGCTCATCTGGTATCCTGGATTGCAGACTACCTGATAGAGCGGCCACAATTCGTCAGACTGAAGAACTGCCTCTCCGACACCGTGATCAACAGCACTGGAGCTCCACAGGGAGCAGTGCTCTCTTCAGTCCTTTTCAACCTGTACATGTCTGACTTCTGCTACAACACAGAGTCATGCCACATGCAGAAATTTTCAGACGATACTGCAATTGTGGGGTGTATCAGGGATAGGCAGGAGGAGGAATATAGGAGCCTGGTGAAGGACTTTGTGCAATGTCCGGAGGTCTAAGCCCGCTCTGCTCCCAGTTACCATTGAGGGGGTCAATGTGGAGGTGGTAAGCACTTACAAGTATCTGGGGATACATCTGTACAATACACTGGACTGGTCAGTCAACACTGAAGCACTCACAAAAAATATGAACACAATTCCCCCATCCTAGCATCTTTACACTGGTTACCTGTTAAAAGTCTCATTGACTTAAAAATATTACTTCTAACATACAAAGATGGCTGGGCACCTATATTAAAGATCTTTTAGTACCATATTACCCACCTAGACTGCTACGATCACAGAATACTAGACTTCTTGTAATCCCAACAGTAGAGGCAGAGCTTTCTGCTACAGCGCACCCCTCCTCTGGAAATAACTCTCTCCATCAATTTTATAAGCAGACACCCTCCCTATTTCCAAGTCTAGACTTAAAACATACATCTTTAGTGCCTCCCATAGTTAGGTATGGTGTAGTGTGGAACTTCCGGGTTTTTATTGGAATGGACCACCTCTGCTGTGTCCTCATGTGACTGGCGCCCTAGTCATGCGTGTCATGGTGGCAACTGACTACCCTTCACCATGCCTTAGGTATGCTGCTGTAGCATAGCGCTGTCATGGACTTTTCATGTGTCACGCCGTACAACTCTGTTTCTTTCTCTCTCTCAACTCCCCCTCTTACCTTTTGTCTTTGTCTTGCCATTCAACTCCCTCTTCTCTCCTAGGCAAGTTCAACTCCCTCTTCTCTCCCTCTCTTGCCTTTTGTCTCTATAGTATAACACTATATAATACCATTGATATACTTATTAATACTAACCATCATGACTTATAGTAATACCTACTATTTATCTCTCTTTCTTCCCTCTTACCTCACTTGTGAGATAAACTATTACCAGTCATCAGCCATCCTTGTGTTTGGCCCTCATCGCACCTGAAGTCCCATCCCTATGACTGCCCTATGTGATGACCCTGTGCCCCTTCAGGCCTTCTCCTGTCAGTGCATGGGAAGGGCTGGGCCTGGTTGGGCTAATACCCTCATTGATTACACCTATGGTTAGGGTGGGGCTATATTAGGGGTTCCCTATCTTTCTGATTAGGCATTTTTCTTACTTCTTGCAGGCACTCACTTTGATTCTCTCACACTTTGCTCTCTCCCCTCATTTCTAACTCTACATCTCTTTCTCTTTCTTTGTCTTTAGGCCTAGTTCACTAGCTTCTTTGCATCCATACACTCATACACGCACGCCACCACTCCCATTCATTTCCCCCTAGACATTTTGCTATTGGTAACCTTGTGCTTTACTTTAATAAATTAATATATTTGGTTTGAACCTTGTTGTCCGTGTCCCTCTTTATGTTTCGGTCTGGGAACGAGCTGGCCGTAACACTTACCATTGCCTATTGCAGTCCCCTTGTCTGGATTCCTGGCCCGTGCAGCCTAGCTACCCAGTACTTGAGATATGACTTGAGATATGATGAGATATGAGTACTTGAGATATTCCTAATCCCTATGGACAATACATGCCCTACATTGGACTATTTGAATTTCCTGACACTAAATAGGATTCATGCATACATCGTACTGGTTATGTAACCATTTTACCTCTTTGTAACATACCTCAGGTTGTTGTGTTCTATTCTGTACACCTAACTAACCTATTAATTTATTATGTATACAGTACAGACCTTACTGCCCTGTAACTGACACTAGGCAGATAGGTCAGGCCCTTGAGTCTTGTATCCACTCAAGGTTTCTTCCTATATGTATCTCCAATTGTGGAGATACATATAGGTGTGAAAAGTGGCCTGAAGTGAATAAGTGGCCTGAGTAGAATAAGTGTGCAAAGTTTGAGCATTTTACTATGTACATTTGTATGTGCTGCCATGGACTCCCATGGCACTAGAAAGAAGCATAATAACAAATCCTACTAGCCCTATAGGGTCCCTACGCAGTTTCAATGCTTGCCCCCCAATAAGACAAGGTAGAAACACTAATGGCCCCAAAAATGACAGAAATGTGGCAAATGACTTTTAAGTGATAGGGACCAAATGTAGTGCTGAAAATGTATAATCAGAAAAATAGGCCAAAATAAATTTCCCATGACAAATGGGAAGTCTAGACCAAATCTAGTGATGAAAATAATCAATTTCTCAAATACATTTTATTTTCAAGGGCCATTTTTAACGATAGAATTTCATATAGGGGGTGTCATTGGAAAGAGGAGAGGGTGTAGTTTCAGAATGTGGTGAAACATTATTATAGAATGTGGTGAAATATCCCTTGCAAAATCCTTCATGGGATACCTGTCCCTGTTCAAGTGTTGAAATTCTGCAATTTCACAAATACATATTATATTTTCAGAGGGGCTAAATATGCAATTTTCAACCATAGAATTTCACAAGTGGGGTGTCATTGGAAAGAGGAGGAAGTGTAGTTTCAGAATGTGGTGAAATATCCCTGGCAAAATCCTTCATAGGCTATCTGTCCCTGTTCAAGTGTTGAAATTCTGCGATTTCACAAAATATATAATGTATTTTCAGAGGGGCTAAATATGGAATTTTCCACCATAGAATTTCACAAGTGGGGTGTCATTGGAAAGGGGAGGAGGTGTAGTTTCAGAATGTGGTGAAACATCCCTTGCAAAATCCTTCATGGGCTATCTGTCCCTGTTCAAGTG
>NW_027468774.1:2617625-2635125 GCF_046254945.1 Alosa pseudoharengus
GGAGATTCTGTAATGTGCGTGTATGTCGCATACATACGTCCGTATAAAGGTCAGTATAAGGTCCGCAGGTTAGCATCATATCTGAATCATCCGAAGGGTAGGACCTCCGTTTGACAAACCTCCGCATATACTCCGGAGGATATATCTGAAAGTGCTTTGTGTGTGTGAGTGTGTGTGTGTGAGTGTGTGTGTGTGTGTGTGTGTGTGTGTGTGTGTGAGTGTGTGTGTGAGTGTGTGTGAGAGTGTGAGTGTGAGTGTGTGTGTGTGTGTGTGAGAGTGCGAGTGTGTGAGTACAAGTGCGTGTGCGTGTGTGTGTGTGTGTGTGTGTGTGTGTGTGTGTCTATATGTGTGTGTCCTACCTGGTGAGGACCCAGAGGTAGATGATGCTCTTGTGGTGGAGTCTCTCACTGAAGGTGTAGGGAGGAGCAGGAGTCTGGTAGGAGCTCTGGAGGAGAGAGAGAAAGAACGAGGGATGAAGAGAGAGAGAAAGAGAGAACAGGGGATGTAGAGAGAGAGAATGAGGGATGAAGGAGAGACAGGGAGAGAGAAAGAACAAGGGATGAGAGAGAGAAAGAACAAGGGATGAGAGAGACAGAGAGAGAGAAAGAACAAGGGATGAGAGAGACAGAGAGAGAAAGAACAAGGGATGAAGGAGAGACAGGGAGAGAGAAAGAACAAGGGATGAGAGAGAGACAGAGAGAAAGAACAAGGGATAGAGAGAGAGACAACAAGGGATAGAGAGAAAGAGAGAGAACAAAGGAGAGAGAGAGCTGTCTGCCGAAGCGGACCAGCACCAACACAATGCTGGGTCTACACCATAGACTGTTTAAATAGGTGGGCGGGTGGGCTGTATGCATGAACACAACTGTCCACATTATTTGACCTAGACATCACCTGGCCTGACCCTACCTGCCCCCTAGACATCACCGGGCCTGACCCTACCTGCCCCCTAGACATAACCGGGCCTGACCCTACCTGCCCCCTACCTGCCCCCTAGTACTAAGTCCAGATGCCACGCAGGTGAAGCCATGTCTGAACACAAAAGGGTAAGATGCGGTAAATTCACCCCTTTTCTGTGTGAAGCTGATGGTGTCCATTTGGTTTAAATGCAGTTTATGAGGTTATGACTCATAACCTGCCCCCTAGACATCACTGGGCCTGACCTTTCCTGCCCCCTACTTGCCCCTAGTACTAACCCACTAATTCTCCTTCAACTTCTAGCGAGTGCATCTTTGGGCACGTGGGGCCGACGTGGAATCACGTTGCACTTTCAAGGGAAAATAAAATACACACCCTAACACCTGTACAACTGGACCCAACACACACACTCCTCAGCAATGCACGCACGGCATTGTATGTGTCTATGAACATGTCCAGGGAGCTGATGCTGCAGTACACACAGCCCATGGTCACACACACACACACACACACACACACACACACGCTTACCTCCACGGCATTGTATGCGTCTATAAACATGTCCAGGGAGCTGATGCTGCAGTACACACAGCCCATGGTCACACACACACACACACACACACACACACACTTACCTCCACGGCATTGTATGCGTCTATAAACATGTCCAGGGAGCTGATGCTGCAGTACACACAGCCCATGGTCACACACACACACACACACACACGCTTACCTCCACGGCATTGTATGCGTCTATAAACATGTCCAGGGAGCTGATGCTGCAGTACACACAGCCCATGGTCACACACACACGCTTACCTCCACGGCATTGTATGCGTCTATAAACATGTCCAGGGAGCTGATGCTGCAGTACACACAGCCCATGGTCACACACACACACACGCTTACCTCCACGGCATTGTATGCGTCTATAAACATGTCCAGGGAGCTGATGCTGCAGTACACACAGCCCATGGTCACACACACACACACACACACACACACACACACACACACACACACACACACACACACACACACACACACACACACACACACACACACACACACACACACACACACACACACACACACACACACACACACGCTTACCTCCACGGCATTGTATGCGTCTATAAACATGTCCAGGGAGCTGATGCTGCAGTACACACAGCCCATGGTCACACACACACACACACACACACACACACACACGCTTACCTCCACGGCATTGTATGCGTCTATAAACATGTCCAGGGAGCTGATGCTGCAGTACACACAGCCCATGGTCATGTACAGACAGAAGCAGAAGAAGTAGCGGTGGTTGAAATGTCCGACACAGTTATTCAGCCACGCTGGACACCAGGGTTAAGGGAGAACCCGGCGGACATCCCAACACCCCCCTTCAGCTGACCTCAGGTGCGCTATTAATGCAGGTGAGCGTGTCAGTCCTGATTAATAACTCACAGCAGTACAACACAGCAGGGGAGCGTGTCAGTACTGATTGATAACTCACAGCAGTACAACACAGCAGGGGAGCATGTCAGTCCTGATTAATAACTCACAGCAGGGGAGCGTGTCAGTCCTGATTAATAACTCACAGCAGGGGAGCGTGTCAGTCCTGATTAATAACTGACAGCGTGTCAGTCCTGATTAATAACTGACAGGGTGTCAGTCCTGATTAATAACTGACAGGGTGTCAGTCCTGATTAATAACTCACAGCAGGGGAGCGTGTCAGTCCTTATTAATAACTGACAGCGTGTCAGTCCTGATTAATAACTCAGAGCGTGTCAATCCTGATTAATAACTGACAGCAGAACAACACAGCAGGTCTGAAAGGATACGACAGTGGTGGTCCATCTTCAGGATGCATCTGCAACAACATACAGGAGTTAGATGGACTAGTTCAAAACAGGAGGGGTGTGTCTGTGTGTGTGTGTGTGTGTGATGTGTGTGTGTGTGTGTGTGTGTGTTGAACGTGTGCTGAACGTGTGCTGAGCGTGTGCTGAGAGGTGTGTGTGTGTGTGTGTCCTCACCTGTTGCAGATACTGCAGTGGTGAGTGCGTGCTGGCTTTGGGATGATGCACTTCTTACACATGGTCACAGTTGGTACATCTCTCCTATCCTAAGGCAGGAAATGAACGAACACACACGCACACACACACACGTGCACGCACGCACGCACACACACACGCACACGCACACGCACACGCACACGCACACACACGCACGCACACACACACGTGCACGCACACACGCACACGCGCACGCGCACACACACACACACAAATATGCGCACACACACACACACAGACACACACACACACACATACGTGCACGCGCACACGCACACACAAAATGGGAAAACAGGGTTAGCTCAAATGTGTCTGTGTGTGTGTGTGTGTGTATTCGTGTGTGTGTGTGTGTGTGTGTGTGTGTGTACCTGTGGGGGATGTCCAGGGGAGGTGCTGGTGGCCTTGTAGTAGTGGAAGGTGACCATCAGCAGGTTCCAGTGTCCGTAGCAGAGATGCCAGAGCACCCAGTGAGGAGCGTACGTGTCCAGGATTAGAGGCAGCACACACACGTACACGATCAGCACCACAGAACTGGTCAGCGCCACCACCAGACACACAAACACCTGCACACACACACACACACACGCGTACACGATCAGCACCACAGAACTGGTCAGCGCCACCACCAGACACACAAACACCTGCACACACACACACACACACACACACACACACACACACGCGCGCGCGTACACGATCAGCACCACAGAACTGGTCAGCGCCACCACCAGACACACAAACACCTGCACACACACACACACACACACACACACACACACACACACACACACACACACACACACGTACACGATCAGCACCACAGAACTGGTCAGCGCCACCACCAGACACACAAACACCTGCACACACACACACACACGCGTACACGATCAGCACCACAGAACTGGTCAGCGCCACCACCAGACACACAAACACCTGCACACACACACACACACACACACACACACACACACACACACACACACACACACACACACACACACACACACACACACACACACACACACACACACACACACACACACACGCGTACACGATCAGCACCACAGAACTGGTCAGCGCCACCACCAGACACACAAACACCTGCACACACACACACACACACACACTCACACACACACACACGCGTACACGATCAGCACCACAGAACTGGTCAGCGCCACCACCAGACACACAAACACCTGCACACACACACACACACACACACACACACACACACACACACACACACACACACACGCGTACACGATCAGCACCACAGAACTGGTCAGCGCCACCACCAGACACACAAACACCTGCACACACACACACGTACACGATCAGCACCACAGAACTGGTCAGCGCCACCACCAGACACACAAACACCTGCACACACACACACACACACACACACACACACGCGTACACGATCAGCACCACAGAACTGGTCAGCGCCACCACCAGACACACAAACACCTGCACACACACACACACACACACACACACACACACACACACACACGCGTACACGATCAGCACCACAGAACTGGTCAGCGCCACCACCAGGCACACAAACACCTGCGCACACACACACACACACGCACGCACGCACGCACGCAAGCACGCACGCACACACACACACACACACCAGGACGTTAAGGACAGCCTAGCAACACAGTCTACCAACATGAAGTCAGATTAAGTGTTTCATTAATGGCATTCTGGGAGATAAAATGAAATGGGAGTTGTAGTTTTACTAACTGTAGTCTAGAATAAGGAGAATTCTCAAGGCTGCGCAGCAAAAGTAGAAGCATGCGCAGTGAAGAGTCGCGGTCGCGGTCAGGCACGCCCACTCAGTTGTCACTCAGCGAGTTAAACACGCCCCTTGTCAAGTGAAACCCGCCCCCTTCTCCTTTCCACAACGCAGGTCGACTCGGCGCCGAAGGCTAGCTGGCTGGATGAATTTTGCGGCTGTGAGTTAGCTAAACAGTACAAACAACAATCGTTTGTTCTTGTCTGGTAAGTGTTCCGTATCAACTGAAAAGTTTTTTTTTGTCTATTGGTGTTCTTGAATACGTCTAAAAGAGCTTATCATGTTGAGTATAGACTGTGACAATTTAGTATGGCGAATACTAATGAGCTAACAACAGAAATACGGACAGCGAATTACATGCTAACGTTAGCAGCTACATTAACGTTACCGTTAACAGGAGGCTAAGTTAGTCATTGAAGTGAAGATTAGCACACAGCTCCCGTGTTTTCAAATATCTCAATGTATGCCATCTCAACATGGAGTAACCACTGACTGTACATGGGGATTAATAACACTAGACAGTCAGTACAGTATGATGTGATAAAGCAACGGTATGATGTGATAAAGCAACGCAAGTTAAGGTAATGTGAAGCATGGACCTCATCAACCCGTCATGTTAATGTAACTACTAGCCAGTTTGCCAGCGTTGCATTTTTTCTAACGTTAACGACAGACACCTCTGTTAGAGCTACTTCTGTGATGGGAGGTCGGTAGCATAGATAGACTGTAAAAAATAGATCGGTAGGTCGGTAGTTGTAGACCGCATAAGTGAATGATCGATAAATGAAACGCCTGCATTAAACACTAGTCTACGCCAAGAGCCAGTCACTTCTCAGGGATACCGGTGAACATTTGAGAAAGACCTTAGTTTGTCATCTAACGTCCATGATCAGTCATACTGATAACGTTATTTTTCAAGCTGACGCAAGTTAATAACATTCACACCGCATATTTAAATGTGTAGTTAACATTAGGTAGGTTGTGAAGTTTATTGCACACATATATTTAATTAATTGGTATTACTAGTGGTGTTGAGTGCCTGATTAGATGCTTTGTAATGTTGTAAAATTGTCTGACTAACTTTATTGTAACTTTCCTTTTTGCAGGTAAGATATGGGCGATGGCTTTCTCCAAGTCCCCTGACATCCATCTCCCTGACCATCACCCACCGTCACTGGATCAACCTGAAGCCCCTTATACATGGGACATGGCACAGCACCACTACGTTCTGAAAACACATGACTTTCAATAACTTGCGTGGCACCAAGAAAGGTCTGCCGCTGCTCTGAACCTTCTGTTAATGTGACATCATTCATACTTGAGGCTGTACACATCCCTTTGTTTCTATTTTCTTTATTGATGTCACCCAAACTTCAACTTTCTGTATGCCCCTGAACTCACACAAATTGTAAATTGCAATGTGCCATTTAACCAGTGCTGTAGTCTAGTTAGGTAGTTGTAGTGGTGGGTATACTGTGAGCAACCCCAAATGTTATTAAATACGTATCCTTGCCTATTTTAAATGGGTATACCGAGATGATGATGCTTTTTAAATGGGTTTACTGTGTAGTCCTGTGTATCACGTAGACTATACCATACCACGGTCAAATACCTGTTAAATACCACTAGCCTTGGTATTTAAGTCAGAGGCCATTGCTTAGTATTTAACTGTAGCCTACACAAAGATGTAGACATTACAAGAATATTAATATCAGAATAATTATTGGTTGATACTAAATCAATATTGAATGTTTTTTTTATTTCTTTTGTGACATACACTGTATTATTCAGAATGCTGCAACATGACTGGTCTTCAATCAGCCAAAGAGGACACATCGTAACTCCTCTCCTAGTTACTCTCCATTGGCTCCCTACAGTAGCCAGAATTTAATTTAAATCTCTCACTTTGGCCTATAGGACACTGATTGGATCTGCTCCTTGTTATTTTAATTCAATTATCAAGATATACATCCCCAACCGCCCACTGCGGTCTTCTGATGAGCGTCTGTTGAGTCGACCAGTCTTAAACTCTAGGTCAAATTCAACTCTTTTCCTCAGTGGTTCCATGTTGGTGGAATGAGTTGCCCAGTGCTCTTCGTTCTTGTGATAGTTTTTGGTCTTTTAAGCACTTATACATTATGGTTTGTATGCAGTAGTACTGTTTTATTTTCATTATAGGCTGTTGATTAATTTGACATTGTTTATTATTGATATTCTCCTTAATGTAGTCTTACCATGTTTGTGTTATTATATTATTGATTGAATGGGCATTATAATTTATTATTGCTTTCCCCCCTCATTTTCATTGTTTATTTCATTAGGCTATTGATTGATCCCTGTTTTAAGTATTATATTGTTATGTATTTGTTAAGGGTAACCATAACCATCATCATCATAATGTGGTATTTTCTTATGCACTTGAAACAAAGAATAAAAATGTTTCTTTAAACGTCTCACACACTGAACAGCAAAGTAGCTTCCTGATTATGTGTAAAATGTTTACAGAGTATCCTGATGTAGTAGGTCCATGTTCTCATGTTTTTACAGCTGACATGAAGGCTGCAGTATTACATTTTTGATGGAGCACCCTCTCTGGTGAAAGACTAGCAAGCATGTGGTAGAGGCATACTATTACAGACTTATTGAGAGAGCCTATCAATGAGTTGTCACAGTTTTCAATTTAGACATATTATTTTGAAATGATGTACGTCTACGGGAGGATTTACACATCACTGGCAAGACCTGATCAAATCATACCAATGCAAAATGCTTCTCCAGCAGTGCAATCGCAGGTAACAACGATACCTTAACGCATTTTCAGATACCGCTGTTCTGAGCATACTAAGCAAATTGGCCATTTGTAACTTTGAATCCCTCCTCACGTTAAGCTATGGTTTAATAATGTGTTCACTAAAACACAAGTAACGTTATTTGTCGGGCTGATTCATAAATGGGCATACCGAGGTTGTCGACCTAGCAGGCTAGGTAGCGTTTATTGCCATTCGCAAAACTAAGCAAGAGTTCGCTAACGTTAATGAAACTTAACATCGCCTTCTCCAGTGACAAAGTGTATTCAAATGAAGTTGCAACGATGATGGCGGCAATCACTGGTTACGTTATACCATTTGAAACAAGTAACGTTAGGACTGTAAATGATGGTGCTTATGGCTAACGTCACTTCGAGCATCACAGTCCCGTCCCTCCTCCGAGAGAGCTTAGTTTCCGGAAGTAAATTTCCCATTCATTTCTCCCATTGACGTTTTGGAAAAATCCGTATCTAAAGAGTTTTAGAGCATGTCTTAGGCTAATCAGCTACGGCGTAACTCATAAGCATACAACATATCATTTCGAGTGAAAAAACGAAGAGAAAGTCCAAAAAAAGTCAAAGGTACAAGACTGTGTACATATTTTTATTTCCGAGCGAAGGAACTACTCATCCCATAAACCACCGCGCCTCACTGAAAAATATATAAGCAGCACGAACCAGCGCGAAATCAGGTTAATGATTGATGATATGGCTCGTACAGTATGAAGGCTACAGTAGCCTAGCTAACGTTAACTAGCATTACCAACCTCCCTGCAAAACTCACCACACAACTTTGTAGGTTTGATAGGTCTTGTCCCTCATGCTGGCCCTTACAAAACCCACAAGCTGACCCTCAACACACAACAGTCAATAATGTGACCCGATTTAAAGTGGTTTTCACCCCTTTGGACACTCTTGATTTCGTCCTTGAAACAGTGAAATATTCACGGGGGCATGGACGGTTTGCTAACCATTTTACTGCAGTGTCTAGCCGGTGGTAGCATCCAGCCTGTGCTATCAGCTAGCTAGCTAGTTCAAAGGTTTAAGTACTTAATGGGGATATACAGGGCTTTTTATGCCTCGACTAAGTTGATGTTTCATATAAACAACAATTCATATTCATAGAAACAACAAGGTCACTAAAACATAATATATTTCATACCTGTGTTGCAGCATGTAGGCTAATGTTAGCAGCATTATAATGACATTCTAATGTCTGAAAGGCTAATGATTAGCCTATCGGCTAACTGAAAAGTTAAGTGTTCAAACTAGCATTTCCAGTGTTCTATTTGATGGTGTATTGGCCCTGACTAAGTTCGTGTGATATATAAACCACAATCCTTGTTGATACAAGTACCAATGTTCGTCTAGAAAGTTTTTATTCACATTAAAAATTTTGCCATAGGCAGTAAAAGACTCCGCCATCTTTGTCAATAATTTTCGCTGATAAAGTTTCAAACTATGACCTTAACGGCCTTTCCACCAATCAGAGGCATCACTGTGGGATTGTGGGATTGTTCAGGATTGTGGGTAATGAAGTACTTATCCAAGACATCGCGAATAAAAGACATTTATCTCAAAACAAGGTTAGTGCCCCGTGAACTTTTGGCGTCTATATGAGCATACACAATCGCTTAGTACAGCCGTAGTTGGTTTTGAGTCTACCACGTGCAGTTAAGTTTTTATGGCTTATATCCGAATTGTCAATGGAGAAATTGCATTGAATTCTTACTTCCGGAAACTCCTGTGGGCGGGACTGTGATGCTCTATAGCAGAGCCCTTTTACTTTACCTATCAACTGGCTAATGCTAGCATGATGTAGCATGCTATGAGCTAATATACTTAGCATCTACGAAAGAACAGCACATATATTTTTTCACAAAGAATCGGTCACAACTAACAACGATGTCTCTTACAAACAACTACACAATGTATGACTATCAATATGTATTTAGTCAGACTGTGATAAGATATAGCCTAATGATAATAACAGCAACACTTCTTTAGGTTAGATTATGTGTCGAAATCAGGTGTCGTTAAAATAAGTGAGCCATGACGTGGTAGTGTCTGCAGCCTAGACGGTAAAACATAATGGACAAAGCGTCGAGTCTGCAGCCAGCCAGCTGTCAATCATAGGTGTAAACACGCCCTTTTTAGATTTGTTAATATAACATTAAAAAAAATAATTTCAGCGAGAAAAGAAAAATTGTGTGTATTGAAGCATCTTGAAAACTATTTTTTCGAATAAAAAGTTGTTGATACAAAAATAGTTTTAGTAGGGGGGGGTGTTATTTCATGAAAATGTTCAGATTCAACTTTAGCCCAGATTTTCTAATGCTTCCATGTCTTGGGAATACATTGATGTGAAAAAATTTCTAATCAAGCCCGAAAACCCCCCCCTACCCTGAAAATTACCTTTTCAACCCTGAAAATGTGTGTTTTTTGCCAACTTTCAAAGTACATAGTGGATTTATGTTCATGCTGGGTCCTTTAAAGGTATTTCATGTGGAATGCAATGCCGTAAGAGCACTTTGCACTACAAAGGGTATAGTGTCAAGGTCATATTTTAGGTCAAAGGTCACAAAAATGGCTCAAAATGCCTATTTTTTGCAAAAAACACACAATATTCTAACATTTTGTTAAGTTCAATGTAGAGAAATGTTCATTATGGGCCCTTTGATGGTCTTTCATGTGGTATGTCATGCCATGAGAATAGTTTGCATTATAAAATATCCTATTTCAAGGTCATATTAAAGGTCAAAGGTCACCCAGAATTATCCAGAATTACATTCAATAAGAAACATTAAGCAGAGATCATTACAATGCACAATGTAAAACAAAGTTGACCTCAGTCATAATTTTCTGCATGGTTCACTTCAGCTTGAGCAGTGGAGATGTTTTACGAGCAGATTTACGCAAATGCTGATAACTTCTCTATCACTGTCAGTGTCCGTGGCAACGTGTACTTTTCTCCTTTTGGACTGGAGTTGCTCAGTTGCAGGGTTGTATGTATCATCAAAGTCCTTTTAGGCAAGTCCCTCCACTCGGCGGCCATATTGCAACGCTTTTTGGGCACTCATTGGGCATCCTATTCGGCAGAAATGCGCGTGCGCAAGGCTTCACGACACCAACCTTGCTCCAGCGGCGAGTTCACAACACATGATTGGCACGATGTCTTCACAACACACCATATGATTGGCTCAATGTATTCACATCACACCACATGATTGGCTCAATGTATTCACATGTCGACGTTTTGCCGAGGAAGGGGTGGGATATGTGTAGACGGCCATGTTGGCGTTACAAACTAGCCCCATGCATTTCTATGGAGGATTTTTTGAGTGCTGTGTCTCCTCATTAGAAAGTCTCTGGTATCATCTGCTGTATTTACCTGCTCTGAGATACTATCAGTAGATTCAGTGGTGGTCTCTATGGTTGCCTCCCCCATAGCTTCTTCGTATGTTGACCCAACCAATGCTGTATCAGCCCTCTTCCGTTCCTCTTCCTTGTTCTGCATGGCCTGCAGGGCCTTTTCCCTCGCATTCTTTCGTTCCATTGTTCGCTCCCACTTTCTATCAACCTGCTCCTCACAGTAACCTTTGCGACCATTACGCATGGAATGCAAGAACTGCCATTTCTCATCCCCCATCTTGATCCCAAAAAGGTTTTCTTGGGACACTCGTGCCGATTTGCAAAAAAAATATCCATATCCCCATTGTACTCCTTCATGTCAGTTTTCCATTTCTCACTTTGTTTGGACTGTGGCCAATTCATATTGGCGAGGAAGCGGGTATAACGGCTTCTACACACAGTTGCGTTCCATCAAGTGGGTGTTCCCGACGGTAGCTATGCAAATTACTTGAAGTATAACCGTAATTTGATTGGTTGGTGCCGTCCGTCAATTGGCTTGATTGGCCGGTGCCGTCTGTCGGTGCAGCAACAGCTGAACTTCTCAATGCGAGCGACGGGAGAAACGTGACGCAACGGACCCACAATTCAGTTCGGCAACGGATGACGTAAGCCCATGTAAAGTGAATGGGATGCGTCTCCAGCACTGCAACACACGCAACTGTGTGTATGTGGTGCAGAACAACCAGTGGTCTTTTAAAACAGAGATGAGAATCTTTGCCGCCATAGACCTGGTTCGCAGGACTTTACCGGCCCTTGCAGGGCGAAGAAGATACATCATGCATTCAATGATATCCTTCTTACGGGGCAAGACACCATGAGGGAGGTCAGATTCTTCCATATAGGCCACATCTTCAAGTTCCTTCTTGGATTTTGACCTTGTTCCATGAATATAAATCGCCATTGTTAATTTGTTCGTCAGTACTGGACATGCCAAACTTCAATTATGGTGAATGTGGGTTTTGTCACTGAATAAAAGCCACATCACATGAGACTGTTTTCTAGAAACAAAATATCTTAAGTTGTATGACACTTAACTTGTTCTGCCAGTACTGTGACACATTTCGACGAGAATCATGATTTGATAAAGTGTGGGAATGTTATTGATTTTTTTGGGGAAAAAGGCATTTCGGTGACCTTTCACCTACAATATGACCTTGACATTAGACTTTTCATTGTGCAAAGTACTCTTACGATATAACATAACACATGTGAGATCATTAAATGGTCCAACATGATAATATTTGTCGGTTGTAATTAGTGCTGCCACTAACGACTAATTTTCTAACGACTAATCTTTCGACTAATTTTTCGATTAGTCGACTAATCTAAACGACTATTTTTTTTTTAAATCAAGTGTTTGTTATTTTGTTGTGTACGTTTTATTTTGAATTCAACTAAAGGTAAAACGTAAAATATATATCACCCTACTTTTGTGGGTGTACTGTAAGAAAACTGTTCAAAAACATTATGTATAAAAAAAAAACTTGCTACCTTCAGACCTTTGATAGACTTTATTTGTATGCCAGTGTTGCCATCGACATAGACAACTTCTTTGACCTGAGGCCCGGTCATGGCATACTTTGGGGTCATAGGGCCCACCTACATGAACCCACCCCCCATCAAATTATCATTATATCACATCACAATTATTATTGTTATGCTATATTGTTATACATGCACTTCAAAGCAGCCAGTGTTTAAAGTGCTAACATTGTTCACAAAAAGTTTGAAAACATGCACATCAGAGGACTGCTTTACTAATGTAAAATATAATTAGAATAGTTCTATTGCTTTAGCATGGTTGCATGATAAATACTTCTCAAAACAACAGCAATTATATGGGTGTCATCGTTTTGGGATGTTTCCCTCATGCAAGCATCATATACTGGTAGGCAAATGGAAAGAATATTTACATATTTAATTATGCCACAAGCTTTTGGCCACGTTATTCAAATTTGACTATACAATACTCTAGATAGTGTATTATAGTCTGTGCTCTGTTTTTATGGAAGTTGCATAAATCCACATTGTTCTATTAAATGTAGTTTCATAATTAAATAGCTTTCCAATAGGTTGAATTGGAGATTTGCTACCAACGTTATCAAGTGGTTTCAGTTTCTCTCGCGCATTGAATGAATGCTCATACCACCATTTAATTGTATGCCTCTATGTTTGATGACACCAAATTAGCAAGTAATTCATACTGATTGCAGAAAAGTTTGTTTTCTTTTTCTGTCGGTCCGCGGTTCCTTGATCAATTGCGCAGCAAATTATCAGACGAAGCCCCGGGAATAATTTCACTCCGCGGCTCCGGACCAGCAATGTCCACGTTACGGCCGGTGCTGGTCCGCGCGGCCCATAGTTTGAGAAACGCTGGACTTTGAAAGGCGACAGGAGTTGAGGACTTTGCAAATGAGCCTAACATCAGCATGTTCAAAACAAGTAGGCTACAGGCACTTTGCGCGTCTTACCACATAGGTTACTTCACTTTATCAGTTGGCTTGAACGCTAAAAAAATATGCGTTGTGACTTATTGACCATGGGAAATGACGCGCACCTTGATTGTTGATATCACGGGCGGCGGCATGTTCGGTTTAACGTTTTTTTGTATGAATGAATTACAGTAATGACACGCCGTTGGGTTGTCAACGTGAGACACTTCACTTTATTTCAATTTCCACAATAGGTTACTATATTAGTCAGAGTCTGGACTAGCGTAACCTACTAGCTTAGCTCCTCCCACTTAGCTCTGCCTAATAATTAATTGCGCTGAAAGCAGGCAGGCACGCAGCTTTGCTGCTGGCGTTAACACTTGCGTGCATAGTGGGGTTTAAAACATGCCAAAGTCTTAGTAGCCTGTTTAACATCCAAAGACAGTCATTGTACTTTTCAAGAGTTAATAACAGAGTTAATATAACATTACAGCCGTGTGAGACCAAAAATAAATAGGCGGTCAATAGGGCGTGGGATCCGCGTTGCATTGTGGGACGTGGCGGCCATGTTGATGGCTACGCGAACGTTAAAATAACTCTGACATAACGTTGTTGAATGAAGAGACATAGCTAGAAGTAGAGTTGAGAAAGAATAGATAGAAAAATAGATAGAAGAAATATGTTAAAATCCCGAAAAGGATCTGGAATAATCCCGAAAAGGATCTGGAATTTACCGGGACGCATTCAATAGAGAAGCCAGGTACCGGTATGTTGACAAAATCAGCATTATTAACGGCTGAGAGGGAGTACATTACGCAGTAGTCATAGGCAGTAGTCTGAGTAGCGGTAAAGGAGGCAATCAACATGGAGGAGTAATTACGTCATGACGCCCACACCCTATAGTAAAACGACTCTTCGACTAAAAAAAATTGCTGTCGACTAATTTTCATGGTCGATTAGGTCGACTAAGTCGACTAATCGCGGCAGCACTAGTTGTAATAGGCCAAAAGTGGAAAAGTTGTGAAATATGGCAAAAAACACGCATTTTCAGGGTTAAAAAAGTAATTTTGGGGGTAGGGGGGGGGGTTTGGAAGAAAATTTCCAAAAAATTACACAGGAGTGCTTAAAACATCTTGTTGCATCAGGAAATCAGGGCTATTGTGGTATTTGGTATTAACACCCCCCCCTAGCTTTAGGTGAGAAAAGTGACACGGAAAGTTGGCTACTTGGCCATTGAAATACATGGGGATGGGCGGAGTTACACATTGTACTGCAGCCAGCCACCAGGGGGCTCTGGACTAACACTCGCATCACTCTTTTTTTTTTTTTTAAGTATATTTTTTGGGCTTTTTATGCCTTTAATTAGATAGGACAGTGGAGATTGACAGGAAGTGAGTGGGAGAGAGAGTCGGGGTGGGATCCAGAAAGGACCACGGGGCGGGAATCGAACCCGGGTCGCCAGCGTACGGTGCAGGTGCCCCAGCCAGTCGCGCCACTGCTGGGGCCACTCGCATCACTCTTAACAGACGGCACACTGTCCAGTTCTATATATACAGTCTATGGGTAGTGTAGTCTGAAGCCTGGTGAATGTGTTGTGGGGGAGTGCATCATGGGTAGTGTAGTCTGTAGGCCTGGTGAATGTGTTGTGGGGGAGTGCATCATGGGTAGTGTAGTCTGTAGGCCTGGTGTATGTGTTGTGGGGGAGTGCATGATGGGTAGTGTAGTCTGTAGGCCTGGTAAATGTGTTGTGGGGGAGTGCATCATGGGTAGTGTAGTCTGTAGGCCTGGTGAATGTGTTGTGGGAGAGTGCATCATGGGTAGTGTAGGGTAGTGTAGTCTGTAGGCCTGGTGTATGTGTTGTGGGGGAGTGCATGATGGGTAGTGTAGTCTGTAGGCCTGGTGAATGTGTTGTGGGGGAGTGCATCATGGGTAGTGTAGGGTAGTGTAGTCTGTAGGCCTGGTGAATGTGTTGTGGGGGAGTGCATCATGGGTAGTGTAGTCTGTAGGCCTGCCTGCTGCACTCACCACTCCAAACCAGCGGGTGAGGTTGTCCACCAGCCAGTAGATGGGCTCGAAGACGGCGTCCAGCACGGTGTCCGAGTTGCAGAGCGAGTTGTAGTAGAGCGACTTCAGCAGCAGCCGCCAATAACGCCACAGCAGGCGGAGCCTGTGGCCTACATGGCCACGCCCCCTCGCTCCGCCGCAGAGCCGAGTCCAGCGCAGCAGCACACGCATCACCCGGGCAACCAGCCACCGCCAGCTCCGCGTCACACCTCCTGTTACACACACACACACACACACACACACACACACACACACACACACACACACACACACACACACACACACACACACGTGCGCACACACGCACACACGCAGGCGCGCACACACACACGCGCACACACACACACACACACACGCGCACACACACGCGCACACACACACACACACACACGCAGGCGCGCACACACACACACACACACGTGCGCACACACACACACACACGCACGCACACACACACACACACACGCACGCAGGCGCGCACACACACACACGCGTGCATGCACACACACACGCGCGCACGCGCACACACACACACACACACGCACGCACGCACGCACGCACGCACGCACGCACGCAGGCACACACACACACACACACACACACATTAGACTGGTATACCCTACTCTTTATCCCTCTGCCAAGCATTGTCCTTGACATGACAGCTGTGTGATCGTAATCACACACGCACATAAACACACAAAGTCCTTTCAGACATACGTGTAAGACCGGAGGTTCTGCCGATGTTAAACGGTGGGGCCGTATATCTGAACGACATAACCGGTCATATGGAAGTCCGAATTCACCCGGTGTTTATACTACTCACCCCCTAGTATTTCCTCCGGACATTATGTAAATGTGCTGTGTCTGAACGAGGAGTAGAACATGCGGTTAAGATCACACCTAGTGAGAGGGCGTGTTGGTGACGTTTCTTTCGTGCGTCCATGTGGTTAGATCTGACTTAAATGCCAGTGTTATGATGGAGTGGCATAGTGCTGTCCAGAAAATCTCCGACATGGAAAGATGCAGACATCACGGAGCTACTGTCCATGAGGGCATACAACATTTTGATAGAACACCTGAAGGGAATGGCACGTTGTAGCCTACAACTGCATGGCAAGGACAAACGAATTCAGAATACTGAATCATCATAAGCAGAAGGCGCTGAAAAGGCAGTAGCCTATAGCGACGTCGTTGACGACAATAACAGGAGTATTTAATAAATTGTTAACCAACACGGTTTTCTGTTCATTGATAGCCTTCATGACCTGCTGAGCTCGCTGATATTTGCTGAGCATATATGCCTAGAGAAAATGAAAACGAAGAAAACCCAACTTTGTTCCAAGCTCCTTACGTAAATGCTACACATGGGGAGAGGATGCTTTTGGAAAAAATAAACCATGAAAAAACGAACAACTTCACTGTTATTAATGTTAGTATTTTGTTTGTTGCTTAAAAATTTTGTATGATGGCCTTGCAGTCTTGAGTTAGCCTACTGAATTGGCTGGTAGCCTACCATAAAGTTTGTGCTTGCTCTCTCTCTCCAACGCAAACCAGATTTGGGGTTCTATAGCTAATTCTGGTACATAACGTTGAAAACAGATAAATGTGTTTATTTGAAGCACACATACAAATACTGTAGGCTAGGTCAATTTCAAGTGCGCACTTACGTGACTAGCCTACTTCAAGTATTAGCCTATGCACAATAGATTTCTCTTCTTTAGCCTACATAATGCATAGGCTATATTTTGTAAACAAAAAGCAGCGGTGACAGGCAGCGGCCGCATATATTCTGCGTTATGTCTCGCATCTTGTGAACTCTACAAGCCCCCACCCCTCACTCGACAACCACACGGAGATTCTGTAATGTGCGTGTATGTCGTTCACACATACGTCCGTATAAGGTCAGTATTAGGCCCGCAGGTTAGCATCATATCTGAATCATCCGAAGGGTAGAACCTCCGTTTGACAAACCTCCTCATATAC
>NW_027468774.1:2640125-2642625 GCF_046254945.1 Alosa pseudoharengus
TGAGAGAGTAAAGAGTATAGTAGTGTATGTGGGAGAGTATAGTAGTGTATGTGAGAGAGTTTAGTAGTATATGTGAGAGAATATAGTAGTGTATGTGAGAGACTATAGTAGTGTATGTGAGAGACTATAGTAGTGTATGTGAGAGAGTATAGTAGTGTATGCGAGAGAGTATAGTAGTGCATGTGAGAGAGTTTGGTAGTGTATGTGAGAGAGTATAGTAGTGTATGTGAGAGAGAGTTTAGTAGTGTATGCGAGAGAGTATACTAGTGTATGCAAGAGAGTATAGTAGTGTATGCGAGAGAGTTTAGTAGTGTATTTGAGAGAGTATAATAGTGTATGCGAGAGAGTTTAGTAGTGTATGCGAGAGAGTTTAGTAGTGTATGCGAGAGTTTAGTAGTGTATGTGAGAAGGTATAGTAGTGAATGCAAGAGAGTATAGTAGTGAATGTGAGAGAGTATAGTGGTGTATGCGAGAGAGTATAGTAGTATATGTGAGAGAGTATAGTGGTGTGTGTGAGAGAGTTTGCATGAAACGGAAGGGAGTTTGCATGAAACGGAAGGAGTTTGATTTCTCAGTTCCTGATTGGTTTGTCAATGTCACTTCTCTCTAGCTAGCCAATTAAAATCAAGGAAGGGGCGGGACCTACACTGTCAACAATGTTCGTGGTTCGTGTAGACCTAGTTGTCGAGGAAAAAATCAGCCAACTCCTATGTGACTAAATATTAAACTTCTACTGCAAACCGAATGCAAATTAGGCTACAAAGACATGAGGGGTGCCTATTCTATTATAATTGCCTAGGCTACCAGCTCCTTTTGTCTGGCGAAGTCATATTTTAGTGAACTGAGTCCTGAAAAATTGCTGCGGGACCTAGCATTTACACTGTCAACACAGTTCGTATAACGTTAGAGGTGGAGGAAAAAATCAGCCAAGTCCTATGTGACTAAATATTAAACTACTACTGCAAACCGAATGCAAATTACAAAGACACAAGGGGTGACATATTCTATTGTAATGCCAGCTCCTTTTGTCTGGCGAAGTCATATTTTAGTGAACTGAGTCAAAGTTAGCTAGTTAGTTAGCATTAAGCCAGGCAGCTGGTGGTAGATAGTTTGGTAACCTAGCAACAATAAACACTTGACCCGCAGCACTCTGAAAGGAGCGCTGTCCGGAGCTCTGTTCTAGAATCTTTGGCTGTCAGTGCAAAAATAGCGATGTGGACACAGGCTCACGAGTCACTGGCAACAGCAGACAAGGTTACCAAAAACGTCTGCCAGCCAAACTGTAATGCATGTCCTTTTTGGAATGTTGCTGGAATGCTAGCTAACTAGCTAACTGCAATGGCAGCAATCTTTCAGATCTCAGTTCACTAAAATATGACTTCGTCAGACAAAAGAAATCTGGTAGCCTAGGCTATTACAATAGAATAGGCACCCCTCATGTCTTTGTAGCCTAATTTGCATTCGGTTTGCAGTAGAAGTTTAATATTTAGTCACATAGGAGTTGGCTGATTTTTCCCTCGACCACTAGGTCTACACGAACCACGAACATTGTTGACAGTGTAGGTCTCGCCCCTTCCTTGATTTTAATTGGCTAGCTAGAGAGAAGTGACATTGACAAACCAATCAGGAACTGAGAAATCAAACTCCTTCCGTTTCATGCAAACTCCCTTCCGTTTCATGCAAACTCTCTCACACACACCACTATACTCTCTCACATACACCACTATACTCTCTCACATATACTACTATACTCTCTCGCATACACCACTATACTCTCTCACATTCACTACTATACTCTCTTGCATTCACTACTATGCCTTCTCGCATACACTACTAAACTCTCTCGCATACACTACTAAACTCTCTCGCATACACTATTATACTCTCTCACATACACTACTAAACTCTCTCGCATACACTACTATACTCTCTTGCATACACTAGTATACTCTCTCGCATACACTACTAAACTCTCTCTCACATACACTACTATACTCTCTCACATACACTACCAAACTCTCTCACATGCACTACTATACTCTCTCGCATACACTACTATACTCTCTCACATACACCACTATACTCTCTCACATATACTACTATACTCTCTCGCATACACCACTATACTCTCTCACATTCACTACTATACTCTCTTGCATTCACTACTATACCTTCTCGCATACACTACTAAACTCTCTCGCATACACTACTAAACTCTCTCGCATACACTATTATACTCTCTCACATACACTACTAAACTCTCTCGCATACACTACTATACTCTCTTGCATACACTAGTATACTCTCTCGCATACACTACTAAACTCTCTCTCACATACACTACTATACTCTCTCACATACACTACCAAACTCTCTCACATATACGACTATACTCTCTCTCATACACTACTATATTCTCTCACATATACTACTAAACTCTCTCACATACACTACTATACTCTCTCACAAACATTACTATACTCTTTACTCTCTCACATAC
>NW_027468774.1:2652625-2657625 GCF_046254945.1 Alosa pseudoharengus
AGAGATGTAAGAAACTGGGCAACAAGTGAGTTCCCCTCCCCACCACCAGGGGTCACTGCCCTCCCCACCACCAGGGGTCACTGCAGGGGTCCCCTCCCCACCACCAACGCTTATAGATAGATACTTTATTGATCCCCAAGGGGAAATTTAAGGCTTATCATAGCTATGCTGTGGTACTTCATTTAACTGTGCGTGTGTGTGTGCGTGTGCGTGTGTGTGTGCGTGTGCGTGTGCGTGTGCGTGTGCGTGTGCGTGTGCGTGTGCGTGTGCGTGTGCGTGTGCGTGTGCGCGTGCGCGTGCGTGTGTGTGTGCCCTGTGCAGTGCTCTGCTGTTGAACTCTGTGATGTGGGCGTTCAGGGCGGAGTTTATCGCTACCAGGGCGACGGACTTCATCACCATGATCAAGCAGTGTGACGAGGCTGGATTCCCAAAAGTAAGAGTCCAGTGTGTGTGTGTGTGTGTGTGTGTGTGTGTGTGTGTGTGTGTGTGTGTGTGTGTGTGTGTGTGTGTGTGTGTGTGTGTGCATGTGCTCTGTGCATGCTCTGTGTATATGACTGAATAAGCTCTAGATCCTTCTGTAAAACAAATCATCCCTCCCTCTTTTCCTCTCTCTCCCCCATTCCACCCTCCCTCCATCTCTTTTTCCCTGAATCTCTCTCTCCCTCTCTCTCTCTCTCTCTCTCCCTGCATCTCTCTCTCTCTCCCTCTCTCTCTCTCTCTCCCTGCATCTCTCTCTCTCTCCCTCCCTCTCCCTCTCTTTCTCTTCCTGCATGCATCTCTCTCTCCCTCCCTCCATCTCTCTCCCTGCATCTCTATCTCTCCCTCCCTGCATCTCTCTCTCTCTCTCTCTCTCTCCCTGCATCTCTCTCTCTTTCCCTCCCTCTCTCTCTCTCTCTCCCTGCATGCATCTCTCTCTCTCCCTCCCTCTCTCTCTCTGCATCTCTATCTCTCCCTACATCTATTTTTCCCTGCACCTCTTTCTCTCTCCCTCCATCTCTCTCTCCCTGCATCTCTCTCTCTCTCTCTCTCTCCCTGCATCTCTCTCTCTCTCTCTCTCTCTCTCTCTCTCTCTCTCCCTGCATCTCTCTCTCTCTCTCTCTCTCTCTCTCTCTCTCTCTCTCTCTCTTTCTCTCAGCATCTGTTGTTCGGCTCTTTGGGGCGGAGTCTGGCGTCTGCGGACCCCCCAGAGGCTGAGCGTCTGTCCATCCTGAACGACGCCTGGAAGGTCATCACCAAGATCCGCAGTCCACAGGTCAGTGTGTGTGTGTGTATGTGTATGTTTATGTGTGTGTGTGTGTGTGTGTGTGTGTGTGTGTGTGCTAATGTGGATGTTTCAGCTTGTGTACTGATGACCTGGCAACTCTCTTCTCTTTTAGGATTACATCAACTGTGCAGAGATCTGGGTGGAGTTCACCTGCCGACACTTCACCGTGAGTAGCCTCAAGTGTGTGTGTGTGTGTGTGTGTGTGTGTGTGTGTGTGTGTGTGTGTGTGTGTTACTCTAAAGGCTGATTTATGCTTCTGCGTCGAATCGACGGCGTACCCCCACAGACCCCTCTGTGTGTGTGTGTGTGTGTGTGTGTGAATCGACGGCGTACCCCCGCAGACCCCTCTGTGTGTGTGTGTGTGTGTGTGTGTGTGTGTGTGTGTGTGTGTGTGTGAATCGACGGCGTACCCCCACAGACCCCTGTGTGTGTGTGTGTGTGTGTGTGTGTGTGTGTGTGTGTGTGAATCGACGGCGTACCCCCGCAGACCCCTCTGCGTCGCCGTGCCCCCCCCCCCAAGCCCTCCACTGTCGCTCGACGTGCACCTCCAAAACATTCTAACCTCACGTCAGGCAGCGCAGACCGCAAGGACTGTGATTGGTCAACTCGCCCTGTGTGTTGATAACCGACAGCTTCCAGCAGCCTACTGTGGGGAGTTAGCAACATACTAGTTCACTGACATGAGCTTTGCAAATAAACTCAGACATATTTTGGTTACAATGACGGGATTATGTCAAGTGTCTATTTGTCAGTAACGTTTTGAAATTAGCACTTCGCCAGCAAGCAGTACTTTGTGAGCAGTTGTGGAAAAGTTTACTTGTTAACATAGCTAACATAGCTAACATAGCTTAAACTGGCTGGCAGTCACCTCGCAAACAACCTCAGACTTATTTTCTGGTTCCAATAACTAGGTCATTGGAATGTGCTGTGTCTATTTCTCGATAACTTAATATTTTAGCATGGCGGTCTAGAGTTCACCATTCTGACTGCCGTTCTGGTGGTGAGTGACGCAGAAGCATAAACTGTGTGTGTGTGTGTGTGTGTGTTGTGTGAGTGTGTGTGTGTGTGTGTGATCATGTCCTGATTTAATGTCCTCAGAAACGGGAGGTCAATGCTGTACTGGCTGACATCATCAAACACATGACCCCAGACCGTGCCTTTGAGGACGCGTATCCACAGGTAAACACTTCCTCAGGTCAAAGGTCAACCAGCCAGTGGGAAAGGAAATGAAGATGATGATGATGATGAGGAGGAGGAGGATGATGTGTGTGTGTGTGTGTGCGCACTTGTGTGTGTGTGTGTGTGTGTGTGTGTGTGTGTGTTTGTGTGTGTTTCCTCAGCTCCAGTCTGATGATGGTGATGATGATGGTGTGTGTGTGTGTGTGTGTGTGTGTGTTTCCTCAGCTCCAGTCTGTGATCAGAAAGATCCTGATGTACTTCCATGACTTCTCCGTTCTCTTCTCTATGGTAAGACTCTCGTTACACCTTCAGTCCTCTCCCTGGGTCACCTCCTGACCTCTGACCTTCAGCCCTCTCCCTGGGTCACCTCCTGACCTCTGACCTTCAGTCCTCTCCCTGGGTCACCTCCTGACCTCTGACCTTCAGTCCTCTCCCTGGTCCCCCTTTTCCACCATCGCAGCTCTGGGGTTCGGAGTCGGTGCTTGTGCCAGTTCGGTGTTGGTTCTACACGCCCACTTCAGAAGAACCATCTTGCTGTTCCATGGCCTGGGAGCCAGACAGGAGCCAGGTGGTGTAGCCTAGTCACTGGAGTCAGGTGGTGTAGCTTAGTCACTGGAGTCAGGTGGTGTAGCCTAGTCACTGGGAGAGGAGTCAGGTGGTGTAGCCTAGTCACTGGGAGAGGAGTCAGGTGGTGTAGCCTAGTCACTGGGAGAGGAGTCAGGTGGTGTAGCCTAGTCACTGGCAGCGGAGCCAGGTAGTGTAGCCTAGTCACTGGAGTCAGGTGGTGTAGCCTAGTCACTGGGAGAGGAGTCAGGTGGTGTAGCCTAGTCACTGGGAGAGGAGTCAGGTGGTGTAGCCTAGTCACTGGGAGTCAGGTGGTGTAGCCTAGTCACTGGGAGCCAGGTGGTGTAGCCTAGTCACTGGGAGCCAGGTGGTGTAGCCTAGTCACTGGGAGCCAGGTGGTGTAGCCTAGTCACTGGGAGAGGAGTCAGGTGGTGTAGCCTAGTCACTGGGAGCCAGGAGGTGTAGCCTAGTCACTGGGAGCCAGGTGGTGTAGCCTAGTCACTGGGAGCCAGGTGGTGTAGCGTAGTCACTGGGAGCCAGGTGGTGTAGCCTAGTCACTGGGAGCCAGGTGGTGTAGCGTAGTCACTGGGAGAGGAGCCAGGTGGTGTAGCCTAGTCACTGGCAGCCAGGTGGTGTAGCCTAGTCACTGGGAGCCAGGTGGTGTAGCGTAGTCACTGGGAGAGGAGCCAGGTGGTGTAGCCTAGTCACTGGGAGCCAGGTGGTGTAGCCTAGTCACTGGGAGGCAGGTGGTGTAGCATAGTCACTGGGAGCCAGGTGGTGTAGCGTAGTCACTGGGAGAGGAGCCAGGTGGTGTAGCCTAGTCACTGGGAGAGGAGCCAGGTGGTGTAGCATAGTCACTGGGAGAGGAGCCAGGTGGTGTAGCGTAGTCACTGAGAGAGGAGCCAGGTGGTGTAGCCTAGTCACTGGGAGCCAGGTGGTGTAGCCTAGTCACTGGGAGAGGAGTCAGGTGGTGTAGCCTAGTCACTGGGAGAGGAGCCTGGTGGTGTAGCGTAGTCACTGGGAGTCAGGTGGTGTAGCGTAGTCACTGGGAGAGGAGTCAGGTGGTGTAGCCTAGTCACTGGGAGAGGAGTCAGGTGGTGTAGCGTAGTCACTGGGAGAGGAGTCAGGTGGTGTAGCGTAGTCACTGGGAGAGGAGCCAGGTGGTGTAGCCTAGTCACTGGGAGCCAGGTGGTGTAGCCTAGTCACTGCATAGGCTACCAAAACAAGCGGAGCATCCTGACATCCTAAAGTGTAAACACGAGTTAGCTAGCGAGCGGTTGGCAAGTTGAATAATAATATGTGTGGTGCATAAGCTAAAGTTAGTCTACACAATGTTCTAGCCTACAAATAAAATGCGAAGGTAATATTAAGTTGGTCAGGTTTTTTTATTATAAGCTGAGCAACGTTAATGAGACATTTGTATCCCGAGACGGCAGTGGTGGAGAAACTTTGTACGATCAACTTTGAGCTCAAAGTGCTAAACTTCGTATGATCAGCTCGAAGTGCTAAACTTCGTATGATCAGCTCAAGGCGCTATATGACAAGAGAGTTTTTATTGTATCACCGTATCCATTGGTGGAGTCGAACTGGACGCGCCCTAATTGTTTTGGGCAGCTTGTGTAGTTATTGCAGTTGCTAGAAAAACTAGCATGTTAGCCAACTTTAACTCTTGATTAGCACCCGTTGTTATGGTTACGGCTGCACTGCTCTTTTTTGCTGTTCGTGGCTTTTCGAGACGTCATGAAAATCCCGCTCCCAACACCTGACGTGACCGGTTCTTATTTCTGGACCAGCTCAAAGTTGTTGCTTTGGTGAGTTGGGACCAGTTTTCCTGGTTTACCGGTTCTAGATTTGGCACTGACTCGGAACCAGCACCAGAACTGCCTTGGTGGAAAAGAGGTATGGGTCACCTGGGTCACCTAATAGGGTATGGGTCACCTAACCCTCCCCTGACCTCCTGACCTTTGACCTGTTCCTCAGGAGCGCTTCCTGC
>NW_027468774.1:2670125-2675125 GCF_046254945.1 Alosa pseudoharengus
GATTCTAAATTGTGAAGCTTTTTTTTGATATGTTGCATTTTGAAGAAATGGCGAAACTATTTTAATACCCTTCCACATAACCAATAAATGTGTCATAATTCACCATGCATGGCTTGAAATGTTTTAAATTTCACAGGTCATTGAAGACCATGTTATTTCTAATATTCACATGCCCATAATGCATGTTTGGCATAGCGCCACCAACTGGCAACAGAAAGAATGACAATTACACTGATGTCACATGATCAATTTTAACATACTCCTCCTAGACGGTTTGTCAGATTCATTTGAAATTTGGCAAACATTATGCCAAGATGTCGCTGATGTTAAATTGTGAATGGATTTTTGAATGTTGTAATATATTTGATATGATTTTAATATCTCACCACATAAACAAGAAATGTGTCATAAAGTCACAGTGCATTGAATGAATGGTCTGAAACTTCTCAGGTTAATAGATATCATGATTATGATGATATCCAGACACCCAATGGGCCTGCCTGGCATAGCGCCACCACCTGGGCAAGCAGGAAAATGTGCCAGAAATTGGCAATGCCTTAAGTGATTGATCTGAAACTTAAATATAAAATATATATAAAATATTGGATATCATTATTGTGATGATATTCACATGTGTAATTCACATGCCTAGCATAGCGCCACCATCTGGCCAAGCAGGGAATGTGCCAGAAATGTTCTATGCTTTGAATGAATGGTCTGAAATTTCTCAGGTTAATAGATATTATGATTATGATGACACCCAATGGGCCTGCCTTGCATTACGCCCCCACCTGGCCAAGCAAGTACATGTGGCAGAAAATAAAATACAAAAACAAATAGCACACGCATCAAATATGTACATTTCACACACGCACCACGTCGGTGCTTTGTTGGATTCCGACATGTCACGGGTTGCGGCCCGCAGGTGCTCGGGCCCGCCATCGCCGCTTGCGGATATATTTAGTTATTGTTTCTGTTTATCATAAAAAATTATATATATTTTATGTTTTGTCATCAAACTCTCAAAGTACCAGGTGGCGCAACGGTCCGAGCAAATGGATTAATGTGTAATAATGAATAATAATAAAATGATAAAAGTCACATGCAAACTCAAACAGACAAAATGATCTAACACTGAGTGTGTTGTTGGTGTGTGTGTGTGTGTGTGTGTGTGTCCCTCTCCCCAACAGGTGCGCACCCTGGAACACATTAAGCACCTGGCACAACAGCCCGAACTCAATCACCTTGGAGAGATCATTCCCCGCCTCGCCCTGCAGTCACGAGCATGAACCACACACACACACACACACACACACACACACACACACACACACACACCTGTGAGTTGCTGCCATGCCAACCAACCAACAGGACATTAGAACTACACACACACACACACACACACACACACACACACACCACTAATCTGAGCAACACTCCATTCCTGCCACTGGCTGTGGCTCGTGCTGCCCTGTTGGACTGACCGCTGCTCGCCTGCTTGAACTAGCCAGTCCAAACACATCGGCCTCTCTGATTGGCTAGTCCACACAGATTGACTGTTCTGATTGGCTGTTCAGATTGGTAGATTCAGACTGCTTTCAGAGGCTGAGAAGAGCTGGGCAACATAGTCACATGACCTGTCTTCAAACGAGGCCCCCTCTTGTGTGTGTGTGTGTGTGCGCTCTCCTCACCTTCGTCCCCAGCATTAAATCCGTTGCCTTTAACCGTCAGCGGTGATCATCAGCTGCGGAGTCCGTGTGTGTCCAGTGCCGCCGCTGCTGGTCTGTCGTGGTCTCTGTACGTACTAACACTTCCTGTACGTACTAACACTTCCTGTATAAAGTTTGATCATTCCAAATCAAGTGTTTTGCCTCGTTTTTGCCAGAAATGTGTGAGGACTGTTTTTTTATAACATTAATATCACTCTTTCTGTACAGCGCTGCAGTGCTGGGGCTAATGCTACTGCTAGCCAGAGTTGTATAAAGTAATCGAACCCCACACTTAGAAGTACAGCTATTTGATCAGAAAAAGACTTCAGTCAAAGTAAAAGCATACCACTTAAGTACAAGTCTATAAGTATCTATTATTTACAGTACTTAAGTAGGACAAGTAGCCCATTATAAAACATACTTAAGTACTGAAAGTAGAAGTACAAAGTACTAGTAAAAGCTTACGAGGCCAGGTGGGGTGACAACCCCCTCCCTTCGCTATGGGAGGCAGCTACATCACACTCCATAAACACACTTTGAAAGCCTAAACAAATTATGCTAATAATGAAAAGCAAGCAGTTAGAATTTCAATTTAATTAATATCTATACAACAGCCTACATAGGCCGTGGTGTGCTATGTATTAGCTATATTTGCTAGGCCTTAACTCTGTCACCTTGGTGTGCTATGTCTTAGCTATATTTGCTAGGCCTTAACTCTGTCACTATGTCTTCATTCATTGCTGTCCTGTGGTGACATCAGATCAGGAAATCTTGGGGTTGCAGATATCAAACATGCTGAATGGAAACTGGCTTTTGTTTTCATTTGCACATTATTTCAGGCTACATTCCACTTAATGCCGCTAATGACAATGTAGAGGAGTAAAAGTAGGAAGAAACTTAAAACACAAGTAAAGTACAGATACTCCCCATTCACACTTAAGTACCATACTGCACTGTTCTGTACTGCATTGAAGTACCATACTGCACTGCACTGTACTGAAGTACCATACTGCACTACACTGTACTGAAGTACCATACTGCACTGAAGTACCATACTGCACTGTACTGCACTGAAGTACCATACTGCACTGCACTGTACTGAAGTACCATACTGCACTGTACTGAAGTATTTCTACTTAGTTACTTTACATCTCTGCTGCTAGCGCATCATTGCAGGTCGTGCTGACGTGATCTTAGTGTACTCATACTGTGATCTTAGTGTACTCATACTGTGATCTTAGTGTACTCATACTGTTATACTGTACTGCTCTCATTTGCTTCCACACTGGTTAGGTCTGGCCCGTCTGGCCTTCATCACTAGTTGACTGCTGCTACAGTTGCCACTTGTGATGATAAGTCGACTAGTTGATGAAACCCCTAATGTAGTCTGACACACATCATACATACATCCAACACAGCATACACATACACACATCCAACACAGCATACACACACATCACACAGTAGGTCTACAGTGTACATTCTTTCATTCTAATATTAAAGGTGAACTTGGCAACTATTTCAGCGTAATTAACCCGTGTAGAAATCATTTGGATGGTTAAATGACCTGTTCCGGTGAAAATGGTGACTTTTCCCGCTGCCCCTAGCGTCCTCAGGCGGAAAACCAACCTTGCAACTTTGAGACTACCGTCCCGGAAAGAGTAGTGAGAAACAAGAAACTCGTTTTAAATCGTGTTTCTTACCTTGTAACATCCACATTGTCTTCCGAACTTATGCTAACCGTTTTGCTAGCTTATAAACAAATCCATGTGCTTTATCGTTACCTTTTTCCACAGTTTGAAATGGCAGGATTTCCCCCTCTGCTGGAGAAATTGTGCTAAGTTTCCCTTTAAGTGCCAAACTTAGCATTCTGGGATGATGTTCTCTTAGCAGCACTTGTGTGTACACATATATATACACACACACACAGGTCTTCAGTGTACATTACTTCATTCATTCTAATATTCAGTGGCAAACATACACGCACGCACGCACACACACACACACACACGGGGGCTTTTTCCTTCCATTCTCATTCCTTTATTACCCCCCCTCACACCAGTTCCCTTGACAGGGTTAATACATACAGGACTCCCGAAAGCATGCCAAGCAGTGCACATTCCTCAGGTCACACACACACACACACAGGACTGTGCTTTCTACGTTACATACACCAAGCAGTACCACTCATCAGAGCACAGCAGAGGCTGGATCTTACGGAGTCACAAGTGAGAGAACATCCCAAACACGCACACGCACGCACGCACGCACAGACACACGCACACACACACACATCCACACACACACATCCACAGGAGTCGCTCTTACAGTATTCCAGAGTCTGTTAATATGGATTATAAGTTACTGTTTTATTACCCTATAATGCAAACACCCCCCCAATGAAGTGTGATGAGGGCAGCACGTGTGTGTGTGTGTGTGTGTGTGTGTTTGGCTGTGGAAGGGTCGGTTCTCCTCTTCGGCTCTTGGGCTGAGCGGAGGGAGACTCGGGGAGGCGGGACATTCAAAAGGTTACGTCCGATTGGACCGTCCGCTCCAGTGGGGGTGTGGGTTTGGTTACTGAAAAGCTCACATGTGATTGGATGAAAAACGTGGGAGGAGTCAAAGTCCAGGAAGCTCCCAGCAGCTGTTTGATTCTGTTTCTCTTTGTTTGTGTTCATTTGTTTGTTTGTTTGTTTGTTTGTTTGTTTGTTAAAACCACCTAAAGAGAGCAATGTTCAGCACTAGAAAATCAACGAAAATATATGTAATATATATTAAAGACAACTCAAAGGGGAAAAAAAAAAGACATTGCAGTTTTGGACAGTCCGGGCTTCCGTAGGAAGGCTGGGGCGGAGCCTATCTGTGGTGTTTGTGTGTGCCCCGCCCCCTCTCCTCTCCTACCCATAAGCCCCCGCTGGCTTGGTCTCGGCCCGCACGCGCTCAGTCCAGCTCGATGGGGCTGCCGTCCTCCTGCGGCTCCTCCCCCTCCTCCTCCTCACCAGAGCCCATCAGGCTGTTCAGCAGGTTACCTGCACACACACACACACACACATTAACACACATTAACACACTCCCCCTCTTCCTCCTCACCAGAGCCCATCAGGCTGTTCAGCAGGTTACCTGCACACACACACACACACACATTAACACACACACACACATTAACACACTCCCCCTCTTCCTCCTCACCAGAGCCCATCAGGCTGTTCAGCAGGTTACCTGCACACACACACATACACACACATTAACACACACACACACACACACACACACACACACACACACACACAC
>NW_027468774.1:2680125-2682625 GCF_046254945.1 Alosa pseudoharengus
TATGCAATAAATAGAGAAATCTGAGAATATGCACAGTCAGTATATTGTGGACTTTGCTTGTATTGTTTTTTTTTTTGCTTTTTACGATTATACACCATATGTTTAGTTGGGTTCGTTTTTTTACAATATCCTATATATGTCTATAATCTCTATATTGTGTTTACAATATCCTATATATGTCTATAATCTCTATATTGTGTTTACAATATCCTATGTCTATAATCTCTATATTGTGTTGTCCTAACCCAACTATACATGTGTTCTATAATCACACAGTCCTGTTAACACACTAAGACTAATCTGTATCTATGTGAAATTGTGAAGAGTCTCTGAGTCTTGTGAAAGTGCTATACAAATTAAATGCATTATTATTATTATTATTATTATTATTATTAATACAAATCTAATCTCACCACTAACATCGGACGATTTAGTCTATTCTACACACACACACACACTCTTCACCAAACAGTCCTTATTCTCGAAGGACACAATAAATCAATCCAGTGTAGCGCACAACTAGGGACACCCCAAGATCTGGCAACCTGAGAGCGTAACTAGGGACACCCCAACACCTGGCAACCTGACAGTGCCAGCTAGCTCTGCAGCTCTTCAGTTTAAAGATGCTCTGAGCCAGTGTTTCTCAAACTTTTTCAGACGATGGACCACTTAACCAATAAAAAAGAAACGCACGGACCACCTAGCTAAAAAAAGGATTAGACCTACTTCAACAGTATATTAGCCTACACAATAGGCCTACTCACTGAACCACCTTGCTTATTGTCTTTGCACTTTGCTTATTGTGTCAGAGGATTCATATGATTTAAACTGGCATGCCTTACATAGACAGTGTTGCAAAACTGTTTGGATTTACATTAGGGCTGTCAAAATAACTGATTAATTTCGATTAATTAATTTGAGAAAAAAATAACTGATTAAAAAAATTAGTGCAGATTAATCGATTCCGTATGACCTTTGACCCCGAGCCGTTCTAGTCAGTAAAAATTAGACTGTAAAATGAAGGAGAGAGAAGAAAACGTGCTGCCTGGATCATTGATTGGAACATTTACTTTTAAAAAACGGCCTGATGGTGTTGATAAAAAATAAAGCGTTGAAAATAGTCCTCTGCAATGTCTGCAGCAAGGAATTTGCATATCACCGGAGTTCATCAACTCTATAGTTGCACATCAATGCAAAGAAATAAGTGTTGACATTGAGGGGAGTGTTTTTTCACTTGTATTTCACTTTTGAATTTATTTCCTCAGCAAATTAGGTCATATCATAGATTATTTTTTTGTTATTTGAACAGTGAAAATAATAATAAAAGAGTCTTTGAACTTTAATGTCACTAATGCTGATTATTCAATGATTCATTTGAATTTAAATATTTAAAATACTTTCACAGCAAAAATTATATATGTGATTAATTTAGATTAATTAATCACAGAGTATGTAATTAATTAGATTATTTTTTTTAATTGATTGACAGCCCTATTTTACATACAAGTTGGTTCAATATTGCAAACAACTCCTCTATATTATATTTTACCACGTCTGCTCGCGGACCACTTGGTATAGCTTGAGGACCACCAGTGGTCCCCGGAACCACACTTTGAGAAACACTGCTCTAAGCAATGTTGGGTAACGTCACTTCTGTTGACATTCAAACAAAACAGAGAGCTATCCCGCCCCTCCTTCCCGTGCAACTGAAACTCTCCTGAACTCTCCATCTCGTCGGTGATTGGCTGGAACAATTTATGTTTCATGGTCCAGGTTGGACCAGGCTGTTTTTGTTGCCGTTTTTGGAGCCTGGGGTGTCCAGAGAGACCGCGTTTTTTACAGTGTATTCAGGGGGCAGGCAGCTAGCGGATGGTGAGGAGATGTTTGCTGTATGTGACAAAAAATGTTTTAGCTTAGAAACCGCACAACATAGAGCACCTTTAACCGCACAACGTAGAGCACCTTTAACAAACCTGTCTTGATCAGCCAACACAAAAAATGACAGCCGAGTCCCAGTACTCAAACCACCACAACAAAACAAACAAACAAATTACAACAAACCAACAAAGAGCCACAGAGCACAGAGCTGACCTCTGACCTTATGCCACAGAGCTGACCTCTGACCTTATACCACAGAGCTGACCTCTGACCTTATGCCACAGAGCTGACCTCTGACCTTATACCACAGAGCTGACCTTATGCCACAGAGCTGACCTCTGACCTTATGCCACAGAGCTGACCTCTGACCTTATGCCACAGAGCTGACCTTATGCCACAGAGCTGACCTCTGACCTTATGCCACAGAGCTGACCTTATGCCACAGAGCTGACCTCTGACCTTATGCCACAGAGCTGACCTTATGCCACAGAGCTGACCTTATGCCACAGTCTTATGCCACAGAGCTGACCTTATGCCACAGAGCTGACCTTATGCCACAGTAGTGAGCTGACCTTATGCCACAGAGCTGACCTTATGCCACAGTAGTGAGCTGACCTTATGC
>NW_027468774.1:2685125-2697625 GCF_046254945.1 Alosa pseudoharengus
CTACACACACATTTACTACACACATTTACCACACACACACACACACACACATCACACACACATCACACATTTACTACACACACATTTACTACACACACATTTACTACACACACATTTACAACACACATTTACCACACACACACACACACACACACACATCACACACACATCACACATTTACTACACACACATTTACTACACACACATTTACTACACACACATTTACAACACACATTTACCACACACACACACACACACACACACATCACACATTTACTACACACACATTTACTACACACACATTTACTACACACACATTTACAACACACATTTACCACACACATTTACCACACACACACACACACACACACATCACACACACATCACACATTTACTACACACACATTTACTACACACACATTTACAACACACATTTACCACACACACACACACACACACATCACACACACATCACACATTTACTACACACACATTTACAACACACATTTACCACACACACACACACACACACACACACACACGTTTAGTTACTTGTACTCAGCAGGGACTCCCACACATAGCCGCCCAGGTAAGTTAACGGCTTCCCAAGTATAACTGACAGGGGAGATTTTATATCGAAATCGATCGAAATTACATCTCGAATTCGAACTTCGAACTCAAAAGTAGAATCGACGATGCAGCCACACTCCCAATGTCACGTCCAGCCTGTATGCCAAGACGCACAAACGCACACACACGTGCAGAACTGCGTCAACTCCTCTAATTTTAGGCTGCAGCCAGATAAAATATTGTAGTAAGACATTTTGGCCTTAGAGATGATCGCCATGTGTGTGTGCCATGTTCATCCATGTGCTCTCTTGGTCTGAGAACATGTTAAAGATGGAAAAGCTGCAGTAGGCAGAAAGTAGGAGAGATTTATGTCCAACATCTGTGGAATGCCATGTTCAAGGTGTTTGTGAAACCATGCTGCTTGTGTGTGCCTTAGAGAAGGACGGCCAGGCCTCTGCTCCAGCGGGCTGCTGCCCCAGGCCTTATTTACTGTCTTGGGGCCAATCTTCGCTGGATTCCACAGATGTCGGTCGTTAGGGGATACAACCTTATAGATATGGTGAACTTCTACAACTAACCAGGTCGTAAAATGGTTTGCGTACCATTAATGGAGATGTCATGTCTTGTCAAGAGGGTATAAGAAGTGTGTCATTGCTTGTAACATCAGACTGCGTCTGTTAGCTACATGACGTAGGCCTCCGGATTCCGTGAATAAAGCTCTCAGACTTCTGACTCAACTCCCGACTGGCTGAGACTTCATTTCTCTGATCCCTAGACAAATTTCTGTTCCTACAATATACACATCAACCCACCGAAATCGAAACCCCTCTTGCTACTCTGAAATCACCGGTGTGGAAGTATTTTGTTGTTCATTCACGTCAATTAACACTAAATTAGCCTACTCAATTTAGCAAGTGAAAAGATGATCTAGTTACAAATTACTTTAAGGCTTAAAATGCACCTTGATAACATATTCCATGAACACTAACCTTGGGTCTCTTCGGAGTGTGCTGAAACAATCTAATTATCATTCTGTGTTGTTTCATTTCACTATGTTCACGTCTCTGTTTAGCCTAATGTTTGTTCTGTTTACATTACAACCTCGCGGTTGGAAGGAACGGTTTCAAAATAAAAAGCGGTTTCAAAATAAACCAGCCAAAAGGGCATGTGAAGATGGACTTAAAGGAGAAATCCTGCAATTTTTCACATAGATCTCCGTTTCTCGAGGTCACCCAGTACCGTCGGTACGAAAAGAAAAAAAAAACAGTTTTACTGAGCTCGAGTTGCTGTAGCCAACAGAGCTTCCAGGCAGCTACAGCGCTACACTCTGGGGGCATGTTCCTGGGCAGCTACAGCGCTACACTCTGGGGTAGGGGTCACGATTCTCTAAATCCTCGATTCGATGTAATTTTCGATTTTAAAGTCACGATTCGATTCGATTTTCGATCTTTTTTAAATATTACTATTAATGCTCCTTATGTGTTATTTACTCTTTTTGGCCTTTTCCTTTTCTGTTTCGGGGGGCTTTTATTTTGAAACTGCTTTGAAACCGTTCCAACCGCGAGGTTGTAATGTAAACAGAACTAACATTAGGCTAAAACAGACGTGAACATATGAAATGAAACAACACAGAATGTTAATTTGATTGTTTCAGCACACTCCAAGGAGACCCAAGGTTAGTGTTCATGGAATATGTACTTATCAATGTGCATTTTAAGCCTTAAAGTAACTTTGGACTGTAATTAGATCATCTTTTCACTTGCTAAGTTGAGTAGGCTAAGTTGATTTTAATTGACGTGAATGAACAAATACTTCCACAACGGTGATTTCAAAGTAGCAAGAGGGGCTTTGATTTCGGTAGGTTGATGTGTAGGCCTATATTTTAACTGGCTGCAGCCTAAAATTAGAGGAGTGACGCTGCAGTTCAGCCCGTGCATGTGTGTTTGTGCGTCTTGGCATACATGCTGGACGTGACATTGGGGGTGTGGCTGCATCGTCGATTCTACTTTTAAGTTCGAAGTTCGAGATGTCATTTCGATCGATTTAGAAATAAAATCGAAATCGTGACAACCTTACTCTGGGGGCATGTTCCTGAGCTACAGCGCTACACTCTGGGGGCATGTTCCTGAGCTACAGCGCTACACTCTGGGGGTATGTTCCTGAGCCCCCATGTTCAGCTACAGCGCTACACTCTGGAAAACGGTACAATCGAACTTTCTCAAAACACATCCGAATGACATGATTTTGATGTCAACTCAACGTATGTACTCCCAATCATCCGTAAATTGATCTAAAGTGCATTTTACTCCGGATAATTCCTTTAACTGTTTTTGGATCTGAACTCTCCAAATCCTTCCTATAACCAGGAGTGAGTCCATGCACAGCAGCGTGAGCGAGCGAGTGAGCGACTGAGTGCGTGAGTGTGTGAGTGAGGATTTCAGAACTCACCTGATTATGACTGAAGAACAACAACGCTCCATTACACATGAGCTCTCGAGCTTCCGCATGCTTTGACTGTGACATATACCTGCAACACACACACACACACACACACAAAGGTCACGTTCAAAGGTCACACACAGGGTCAACATAGATCCACGTCATGAGCTGGAGAGCCATCTAGCAGCCAAACACACACACACTGCAGTTACCGCTACAGTAACTCATTAAGCTCATCATCACACCTGAGGAGCAGAGGAGCATCCCAATACACAACATGTGGAGCCATGGAGCAGGTGGAGCAGGTGGAACAGGTGGAGCCATGGAGCAGGTGGAGCAGGTGGACTACCGCAAGAGCCCACACCTGGTGCCACTCCACTCCACACCTGGTGCCACTCCACTCCACACCTGGTGCCACTCCACACCTGGTACACAAGTGTTAACGCCAGCAGCAAAGCTGCGTGCCTGCCTGCTTTCAGCGCAATTAATTATTAGGCAGAGCTAAGTGGGGGGAGCTAAGCTAGTAGGTTACGCTAGTCCAGACTGACTAATATAGTAACCTATTGTGGAAATTGAAATAAAGTGAAGTGTCTCACGTTGACAACGCAACGGCGTGTCATTACTGTAATTCATTCATACAAAAAAACGTTAAACCGAACATGCCGGCGCCCGTGATATCAACAATCAAGGTGCGCGTCATTTCCCATGGTCAATAAGTCACGACGCATATTTTTTTAGCGTTCAAGCCAACTGATAAAGTGAAGTAACCTATGTGGTAAGACGCGCAAAGTGCCTGTAGCCTACTTGTTTTGAACATGCTGATGTTAGGCTCATTTGCAAAGTCCTCAACTCCTGTCGCCTTTCAAAGTCCAGCGTTTCTCAAACTATGGGCCGCGCGGACCAGCACCGGCCGTAACGTGGACATTGCTGGTCCGGAGCCGCGGAGTGAAATTATTCCCGGGGCTTCGTCTGATAATTTGCTGCGCAATTGATCAAGGAACAGCGGACCGACAGAAAAAGAAAACAAACTTTTCTCCAATCAGTATGAATTACTTGCTAATTTGGTGTCATCAAACATAGAGGCATACAATTAAATGGTGGTATGAGTGTTCATTCAATGCGTGAGAGAAACTGAAACCACTTGATAACGTTGGTAGCAAATCTCCAATTCAACCTATTGGAAAGCTATTTAATTATGAAACTACATTTAATAGAACAATGTGGATTTATGCAACTTCCATAAAAACAGAGCACAGACTATAATACACTATCTAGAGTATTGTATAGTCAAATTTGAATAACGTGGCCAAAAGCTTGTGGCATAATTAAATATGTAAATATTCTTGCCATTTGCCAACAGTACCAGTATATGATGCTTGCATGAGGGAAACATCCCAAAACGATGACACCCATATAATTGCTGTTGTTTTGAGAAGTATTTATCATGCAACCATGCAAAAACAATGGAACTATTCTAATTATATTTTACATTAGTAAAGCAGTCCCCTGATGTGCATGTTTTCAAACTTTTTGTGAACAATGTTAGCACTTTAAACACTGGCTGCTTTGAAGTGCATGTATAACAATATAGCATAACAATAATAATTGTGATGTGATATAATGATAATTTGATGGGGGGTGGGTTCATGTAGGTGGGCCCTATGACCCCAAAGTATGCCATGACCGGGCCTCAGGTCAAAGAAGTTGTCTATTTCGGTGGCAACACTGGCATACAAATAAAGTCTATCAAAGGTCTGACATTACTGTAGATCTGAAGGTAGCATTTTAAATGGGTGTTTTTTTTTTGGTGGTGGTGTAATGGTGTGGGGGGTATTCTGGTGGTGGTGGTGGTGTAATGGTGTGGGGGGTATTCTGGTGGTGGTGGTGTAATGGTGTGGGGGGTATTCTGGTGGTGGTGGTGGTGGTGTAATGGTGTGGGGGGTATTCTGGTGGTGGTGGTGTAATGGTGTGGGGGGTATTCTGGTGGTGGTGGTAGTGGTGTAATGGTGTGGGGGGTATTCTGGTGGTGGTGGTGTAATGGTGTGGGGGATATTCTCTTTTTGGGCCCCTTAGTACCAACTGATCATTATTTAAATGCCACAGCCTAAGTATTGTTGCTGACTATGCCCATCGCTTCATGATCAGTGAACCCATCTTCTGATGGCTACTTACAGCAGGATAACTCACCATGTCACAAAGCTCGAATCATCTCACACTGATTTCTTGATCATGACAATGATATATGACTGTACTCAAATGGCCTCCACAGTCCCCACCAGATCTCAATCCAATAGAGCACACTTTGGGATGTGGTGGAATGGGAGATTCGTGGAGACGAGGCCAAAGACAAATCTGCAGTAACTGAGTGATGCCATCATGTCAGGACTGAAATCTCTGAGGAATGTTTCCAGCACCTTGTTGAGACTATGCTACAAGGAATTCATGTAGATCTGAAGGCAACCATAGGGTTCAACCCAGTACTAACAGGCTGTAGCCTACCTAATGAAGTGACCGGTGTGTGTGTATGTCAAATGTCTAAGGTCTGCTAGCCAATAGAAAGCAGTTAGCACATATGACACAGGAGATTAATTTAGTCCTTCTTATGAAACTGGTTTCGCGAAACGTGCCCAGAGTATGAATTGTCAAGTCATGTCGGGTTTGACACTTCGGGCCACGTAATGCTAGCTAACGCTAACTAGCCGGTTTCCAACCTACAAATGATCTGGTACAAGTATAGCTAACAAGCTAACTAGATGGGCGAAGCAAGGTGGAGATACAAAATAAATTAACACTGACCAGCTACTCAATAAAAACATAGACAGCTAGCTAACGAATATGCACTTTAAGTTGCCTGTCGGAAACAAATAGGTGTTTTAATGAGTTACTAGCTCTTACTAGTAGGATAACTTAACGGTAACGTATCTAGCTTAGCTTAGCGTTATTAGCCATCTGTAAACTCATTTATAGACCCTGACATTTTGGTGACAGATGAAAACGATATGATTTAGCAACAGCTCTTGCAATATATCAGGGCGTTGTATATGTTGAAAAATCGGCTAGGACATTGCATGAATAAATGCAGTGTTCTAAAATGAACATTACTTAGCTAGTATCGTGCACCTAGCATAGGTAACGTTGGTGTGTACGGAGGCTTTAACTGATTGACATGTTGAAATACCCACACAGAGAGAATAATTGTCAAAAGAGGCGGAACAAAACCAGCCGCCCACCAATCATAATTGAAGGAGCTAGTTGGGTTGAGGTGTAGAAAGGTCTGGAAGGGAAGGCCCCAAACACCAATTGAACGCAAATCAATATGCACCGTGAATGACTCTTACCTAAAGAATAACGTCCGATACATTTGATGAGCTTCATAATAGTCCCCTTTCTCCACGCTAGCGCGGAGTTTACCCTCAACTCTCTGTACCCCTCCACGGTTTCTCGCGCTGGAGCACTTCAGAGCCTCCTGCTCCGACATCATTGTTGTCCCAGCCCTGGCTAACTAGCTTCTCAATTCAGCTGGAGGGTCTTGAAGGGAGAAAAAAAAATGCGTAACATGATCCTTCCCACTTGCCGTAGCAACCGTGTATGCAGCAAAGCTATCTCCTTTACTGTCAAAAAGAAGTCATGCATTTTAAAAGGATTCTAATAAAAGTTACACCATAAACGTGAGCAGTACTACCCAACTAAGATGTTTTCGCAAGGGTGAATAGAGTGATTTCTAATGTCTTCAATGTTCATTGTACTGACGTTGTGGCAGGATCTGATGAAAGTTGGAAATAAGATAATAAAAAAAAAACTCCCTCAAAGACAGCAAGTAGGCTACCCTACAAGTGCAAGGCGTTTACAATACATTTTCCAAATCGCCTCAAGCGTGATGGTTTACATGTATAATTGTCTGTGTGAGTGTGAGGATGCAGGTTAAAGTAGGCAATGTCTCCAGAGTCGAGTCTCAAAGAGCCAGCAGGGGGCATTGTTGTGAGACTGGTCAGAGGTGAGAAAGGGAGTCTCACAGAACGCTTTCTCCCGCCATGCTTCAGGGCCACCTGGGCCCGGTAGGCCCGTTCAGTAATCCATCCCTGCGCCTGGGCCCGGTAGGCCCGTTCAGTAATCCATCCCAGACTATAGGGCTCATTGTAGCCTACTGGGATTTGTTCCTTTCCATTGCAAGGACACTTCATAGTCAGGGATATAGTGGTAAAATAAGAGGTGGGTAACCTATGCATTCTGTGATCTCGGTAAGGTGAACTACACCATGCGGTATCAAAAAAGGCATTTAGAACATGGCATTCAGAACATGTTTGATGATGGTGGAGGTTATTGTCCAATGTTTATAACAACACCAGTGGTATTAAATTGTTCCTAGAGTGTTGATGAGTATACATATTGTGAATGTGGATAATACAGAGTATTTTTATGTTAAAAGTTGCAGTTGGTGAATAAACTCTTTTGAGAGGTGGATAAACTCTAATAAGAGGTGGATAAACTGTATTTCTAAAATTTCAGAGATAGATAAACTGCGTTTACTTGCGTTTAGCCTCCACTACATCCCTGTTCATAGTGACGCAGAGCTATCTCATAGGGCACTTTTTTCTTCCATCAGAAAGGCACATGTAGGGAACATCCCATTGCATCCCATTATCCCATTGCAAAGATGCCGCAGAAAATTACCCACATGTCACTCACTGGTCCAGAAAAGCAACTGTTGCATCAAAGAATTTATAACCACATGCTCTCATTGATTGTATGATTGCACTATTTGTGGTATGCAGGCATTGTACAACGGGGGGCCCATATCCAGTATTCACAGAATCATCACATATCAAGTTCATAACAACAATTCAATTAGATATAGTCACCTACAAATGAAACATAGGGCGCTTGTTTTATTGAGCAGGTCTTGCATAGAAGCCATAATAAGGCCATATCTGTGTATTATTTGGAATTTTAGGCTATGGTATGTTTATTTTTTCTTGATTTTTGTTCACAGTCCTTGGTGGCCCTGTCAGTGCTTTGTAAAGTGTTGCATTAAAGGAGAATTCCGGTGTGATGCCGAAGCACCACCATGTTTCAACACACTTTAGGTCAATATCACACCAGAATTCTCCTTTAAGACCACAAAAGTCTCAAAAAGCATCTGAGCTAACGTTCATTCCCAAACACCCACTAGGCTACTTCAATACTCTATTTTCAAAATTAACGCACCCGTGATCTACATCTAAACCAAATATTTTAGAGCTTAAGTTCGGCAAGCTTAACAGGCAGCTTGACTGTGACTACTCGTTCACGACAACCCTGTTACCCCATATTTCCCCTAAAAGTGGACGTGTACGTGCAGCACACCACTGGTGGTACGCAGACTCCTTCTGGTGGTAGGCTACTCCAGGAGTCTCCAAGATTTATTGTTATAGAGATGACATAATCACTTCTAATTATATAATTCAAAATCCTTTACCACACAATCACTGAAGTTAAATTTAAACTATTTTATTTTGTCTTTAAGGAACAAAGTAAGCCTATATTTGTTTTTATATCAGCCAATAGGAGCCAATAGACCTACTAGGCTAGTTTAACTGTATGGAGCATTAGCAAATGGTTGACAAGCTAAGCTGTGATGGCAAGCAAAACATGATGGATTAAAAACATCCATGCAATCAAGGGTCCAAACGGGGAGTATTAGAAAGAGAAGTGTGGTGAATATGTCCAAACGGGGAGTATTAGAAAGAGAAGTGTGGTGAATATGTCCAAACGGGGAGTATTAGAAAGAGAAGTGTGGTGAATATGTCCAAACGGGGAGTATTAGAAAGAGAAGTGTGGTGAATATGTCCAAACGGGGAGTATTAGAAAGAGAAGTGTGGTGAATATGTCCAAACGGGGAGTATTAGAAAGAGAAGTGTGGGAATATGTCGAGCAGAAACTGAAGTTGGTGACAATGAGCCCAGCACATACTAGTGAAGCTTCCATGGCACCTGCCAGCAACAAACGACGCAAAACAGTATGTACAATATACAATATGTGAAATTGGCCAAATGTACTTGGAGAGCCTGAGGTGGTATTCTGAGGTGGTCATTGTGAAAAGTTTGAGAACCACTGGCCTAGACCCTTACGTTTACTACACTAGAAGGGCACTTATTAAGACATGTTCTTCAAACGTATTGTTTGAAGTGGCACTGTAGAGGGCACTGAAACATTTTTCCCATGTAAAGGCCAGCCGATAGGACACTTTAGAGGACACTTTAACATGTTTATTTCAATCACGGGGGCACCAGGGGGGGGGGGGGGGGGCGCCAATGCACACCAGTTCTAATCAGTAGCGTAGCGTAGCTGGGCCCCTGTGCAATGCACACCAGTGCTAATCAGTAGCGTAGCGTAGCTGGGCCCCTGTGCAATGCACATCATTGCTAATCAGTGGCGTAGTGTAGCTATGCTGGGCCCCTGTGCAATGCACATCATTGCTAATCAGTGGCGTAGTGTAGCTATGCTGGGCCCCTGTGCAATGCACACCAGTGGTAATCAGTAGCGTAGCATAGCGTAGCTGGGCCCCGGTGCAATGCACACCAGTGCTAATCAGTGGCGTAGTGTAGCTATGCTGGGCCCCGGTGCAATGCACACCAGCGGTAATTCTAAAATCAAATGAGTGTTTTCTCTGTTTTCAGTGTACAGGTGACTGGTGACTGTTAACGTCATGGTAACTGGCAACCTAACATGAGGATATCACCCTGCCTGGCGTGCTTCACTCACACTTACCCCTAGCCCTATCTACAAGTGCTACCTGACTAAGGCTAAGGCTAGCTTTCTCTGATCAAATTTGCCACAATGTCACCCAAGTTTTTTGTGTGAATTTAATGAATAGGCTATATCAAATCGTTGACATTCATTAACACAAAAAATAGTCCTAAAAACAAAATATAGGCTACAATGCATTTGTCTTAGATGAATAAAAAATATTTAAATTAATTAAAAAATACTGATTATGAAGCATGTCATACACATGAAATTATTATAAATATATTATCATTCGTTCTGATGCCCATATTTGTTTCTACCGCATGAGCTCAGACCACATGCTCATTGATGTTGACTGCTGCGTAATACATCTTGGCTGCATAACAACCACTGACGACCTTTTTAAAACCTTTTTAAATAAGCAGCTGTATCATTGATGAATTTGAAAGTAACCCTTTAGCCTATTTAATGTTAAAGGGCCTGTGTACAAATGCATGGGGTTCCTTAAAACTCCAGCGCACAGCAGTGGGGTGATGGCATTTAAAGTAGACTCTGAAAATCTCCCTCCTTTTCACAGCCTAATGTTTGCAGGTATGTCTTGTTGCCCCACCTGCAATACCTGCCTGTCCTTCAGCTGAGATTTATGCCCAAATCACAACTGCATTCACCTATTCAGTTCTTGGTCTAGTTTTAATTAAAGTCATGTTGTGTAATATTTGATTGCATAAAATACTGCATTTTCTAATGTAGGAGCAATACTGTAAAGAACATGACGGGTGTTGATTCATATTCATATTTGCCATGTTTATAGGTCTGGCTCATGTGTTGGCCCTGCAGTAGTCTGCATCACGTCATATCCTTGTCATATTGCTCCATCTTTTCATAGGAGAAATTATGGCAATGGGCCATACGAGAACTTGCATTGCAAACTCAGTGTTCACGAATTGAGCTTTAAACTGCGGTGAAGTCTTCATGCCCATCCAGGGGAGAATGAGCAATTACCATGTTATAATGCTTTACATCTGCGGTTCCACTATGAAACAATATTTCAGCATATTCACAACCCCATAAGTTTGTCTGAAGTCTGGAGGATATAGTTGATATTCCCTGGCAGCTTAAAAAAAACCATAAGTTTGTCTGAAGTCTTGAGGATATAGTTGATATTCCCTGACAGCTTAAAAAAAACCTTTGGTCCACATGACTGACCGGTTATTCCAGTTCCACAAATACTCAGATTCCTGGTCCTCACCGGTAACAGGTGTTGCCAGGTCTGCCGTGTTTCAGCTGATATGAGTTGAGTAAAGTGTGGTTGAGTTTTTCAGAAAATATATTGATTTGTTGTGTTGTGAGTGTAACTTATAAATAAATAAATAAATAATTATATTATATTTTATCTATATATTTTTTTTCTAATCTATTTAAGAATAAGGTTCTAAAAACAAGCCTTCCTTAGACACTCTTGGGCAAGAGGGATTGTTGCACCGTCCTAAAAATTGTCATTCCAGTTTTCATCTTCCATCCATCCATTCTGTTTACATATAACTTAATGCCGTTTCAGTACGTTAACTATATTCTTCAATATTACTTTCGAAATGTTGACTACCATCATATGAAACCACTTAAAATCAACATCAGCCGAAAATAGTTTCACTGTATCCCTTTAAGATGTCAGGCAATAGTTTCCCTGTATCCCTTTAAGATGTCAGGCAGGTGTTGTGTAGGCTCTATGCTCTACATATTTCTGGCTGTAAATGTATTATCATAGTAGGACAACATTGAATAGCCCTCTAGCCTAGAGATCAGGGATGTATTGGAGACTAAACGCAAGTAAATGCAGTTTATCCAGCTCTGAAATTTCAGAAATAGAGTTTATCCACCTCTTATTAGAGTTTATCCTCTCAAAAGAGTTTATTTACCTAAAAATACGATACCGCATGGCGAAGTCCACCTCACCGTAATCACAGAATTCATGGTTTACTCACCTCTTATTTTACCACTACATCCCTGCTAGAGATGTAAATACATGTCTTACCATGCTATTGTTACTGTTATTATTATTGATTGAATGCACATTATTGTTTATTATTGCTATATTCCCTTTTTTCATTGTTTATTTCGCTATTGATTTAATTGACATGGTTGTTTATTATTGCTATTCTCCTTATTATAGTCTTAATTTGTTCCCTGTTAAATTTTATATTGTATTATATTGTTTTGTATTTGTAGGCTATGTCGCTTTGGACAAAAGCGTAACCATAACCATAACCATGTAAAATATGTAATGACATTAGAGTTCCCCAGTTTTTTACAGTACAGTACCTGTGCTATTAATCAGTGCATATGCAGTTTTCAGTCAATCTCCCCGACCTGGCAACCGTACTTGCCTCCGCATCATCCCGGTAAACCACGCCCCCCCTCACCTGTCCCGCACCTGGGCGACACAAAGCCATGCCACTGCACAGACGCCCGTGACCGAGATATGGCTGCCCACACGCTTCTATATCTTTATCTTATATGTGTACTTGGGACTGAAATTAAAGGTAAGTCAAGGGAGCTTTTAGGCTGTTCTGTGAAGCTTGCTAAATTAGATTCGATAGACAGCACACGTTTTAATAGCCCGCTATTTGAATAAACAACTCTCACACGATGAACCCGGATGCTCCCCCCGCCTCCTCTTCGGGCTCGCGGAAACATGACAAAACCCTGTTGATGATGTCTTGCTGTAACGCTATATTGTTCGCGTGTAGGTGTTAGGTAGGCTAAAC
>NW_027468774.1:2702625-2722625 GCF_046254945.1 Alosa pseudoharengus
TGAATATGATGTCCTGTGTGTGTGACGTGAATATGATGTTCTGTGTGTGTGACGTGAATATGATGTCCTGTGTGTGTGACGTGAATATGATGTTCTGTGTGTGTGTGTGTGACATGAATATGATGTCCTGTGTGTGTGACATGAATATGATGTCCTGTGTGTGTGTGTGACGTGAATATGATGTCCTGTGTGAGTGTGTGTGTGTGTGTGTGTGACGTGAATATGATGTCCTGTGTGTGAGTGTGTGACATGAATATGATTTCCTGTGTGTGTGTGTGTGACATGAATATGATGTCCTGTGTGTGTGTGTGTGTGTGTGTGTGACGTGAATATGATGTCCTGTGTGTGTGTGTGTGACGTGAATATGATGTCCTGTGTGTGTGACGTGAATATCATGTCCTGTGAACAGTACGACTTTAAGAAGCAGAACATGACGGCCGTAAGAGAGGAGGCAGTGCAGCTGGCCAACCTGCTGGACGGGGTGAGTGTGTGTGTGTGTGTGTGTGTGTGTGTGTGTGGATGTCTGAGTGTGTGGATGTCTGAGTGTGTGGATGTCGGAGTGTGTGGATGTCTGAGTGTGTGAATGTCGGAGTGTGTGGGGTGTGTGGAGTGTGTGGAGTGTGTGGATGTCGGAGTGTGTGGGGTGTGTGGATGTCGGAGTGTGTGGAGTGTGTGGATGTCGGAGTGTGTGGGGTGTGTGGATGTTGGAGTGTGGAGTGTGTGGGGTGTGTGGATGTTGGAGTGTGTGGAGTGTGTGGATGTCGGAGTGTGTGGAGTGTGTGGATGTCGGGGTGTGTGGAGTGGATGTCGGAGTGTGTGGAGTGGATGTCGGAGTGTGTGGAGTGTGTGGATGTCGGAGTGTGTGGGGTGTGTGGATGTCGGAGTGTGTGGGGTGTGTGGATGTCGGAGTGTGTGGAAGAGCTCATGGACCTCTCGTGGGTCTGTGTGGAGGAGAACCCTTTCATCGTTGATGACTCGGTTAACTTACGTGTGTGTGTGTGTGTGTGTGTGTGTCTGTGTCTCTGTCTCTGTCTGTGTGTGTGTGTGTGTGTGTGTGTGTGTGTGTTGCAGTACTATAAGCGGCTGAATGTGCGGGTAGTGCTGGTGGGGCTGTGGGTGTTTGAGCAGGGGAACCCCTTCAGTGTGGACGGCACAGCGGGGGAGGTGTTGGGACGCTTCGTCACCTGGAGACGCACAGTCCTGCTGCCCACCAAGAGACACGACGTGGGCCAGCTCATAGTGTGAGTGGAGGAGCACACACACACACACACACACATATACACACACACACACACACACACACGCACGCGCGCGCGCGCACGCACGCACGCACGCACGCACGCACACACACACGCACGCGCAGACAAACACACACCTTGTACACACACGCGCACATGAGCATACACACACACACATACACATACACACACACACACGTTGTTGAGAGTTGTTGGTTGTGTGGTTTGTAGAGGGCGTGGGACACCGTACCCAAATGGGGTGTTGGGCATGGCCTTCGTCGGTACTGTGTGTTCTGTGCACAACGCTGGAGGGATCAATGTGGTGAGTGGACATCAGTGAACACACACACTCACACACTCACACTCTCTCTCACACACACACACACACACACACACACACACTCACACACACACACTGACACACACTCATACACACACTTACACATACACACACACACGCACACACAGGGCTGGAGGAATCACTGTGGTCAGTGGATAATAATAAGCAGTGACTCACTGAGGTGATGATTGGGTGAAGAACATAGCGTGGATTTTTGGTCGAGAGTGCAGATTTATTCACAGTGCCAAAACAGTGCAAACAAATAGCAAACAAAAAGACTTGACAACAAAACAAAACAAAATTAACCAACCAGTTTGCAATGTAAACGTTCTTCAGCACACAAGTTGTTGCATCCAACATGCACTCTCCTAGACCTCTCCCTCCTCTCACAAGACTTCCCCCTCTCAAGACTCTCCCTTCTCTCCTTTACACTGACTCTCCAAGGCAGAAAAGCCAATCAATTGACCTTTCGCGAAGTCCCGCCCCCCCCTTAGTTACTGTTGCTAAGTCCGACAGCCTTGGACTAGAACTTCAATGGTAGCTCTAAGCCTGTCTGTACAAGTTACAGCCACGGACCTGATTTCATTTAGAATCCGTTGAACAACTCCAGTATGACATGGAGACACATGTATAAAAATGAATATGTAGGTTTGTTGGGTGACAAACTTAGACGGGGGGCGAGTGGGACTCTGATATAGCTAGCTGTGCTAGATAGACTTGCATGCATATTACAAGGGCACCAGGTCATGTCATATAAGGAACATGGTACTGCAAATAAACGGAAACATAGTCTACATTGCAGAGCGACTTCAACTTTATTAATTTATGGTGAATAAATGTTACACTACTGTGCACAGCCCCATGCTTTTCTGACCAGGCAATGCTAGCACATTAGCAGCGGTTAGCTGACTATGCTAACGTTAGTTATCTACGAGTCTCCTCTAAGTGACAATCATATTGTACACAATGCTGGTAGTGCTGAGAACAATAAACTACCTTGTTTATCTTACTTACATTGAGTTGACTGTGTGGCTTAATCCACATATGTGGTGGAGCACTGTTTCATTATGATTTGCTAACCCTTTGGTTAAAATAGTGGAGAGCTGGGATGAGATAATTTAATGTAATTTAACATAATTACAAAAAAGCACAATCAAGATTGAAAACCATTATTCTGTGTATCGTTGTTGCGTTAATCCCACACGTCGTTTGGCTGTCCTTTTTCACTATACAATCCCATAAAGCCTGAAAAAAAAATCACGGCTCCCAATGCATCTAGGTTTGTTGGGTGACAAACTTAGACAGGGGGCGAGTTGTGCTAGATAGACTTGCATGCATATGACAAGGACACCGGACAATAAAACCGGAAAAAAATCACGGCTCCCAATGCATTTGTATGGAGCCGTAAGGTGAAGCTGTCGAGTTTGTCTACATGTGCGGCTCATCCGCGTTCGATGGGTGGGGCTTGCGATAGGTCAATTAGGGGCCAATTGGTTGATACCACTATGACGGGGGGAATCTACTCAGCACATGTACAATCAAACATTTATCACACACATACATAGAAACAATAAAGCAACATAAATTTCACCATTAATAGCAACAACATTATATATCCCTAATAAAATAATAGTAGCACTATTATATATTTAAAACGGGTATGTAAAGCACCCCCGCACACTCACACACACATTCCCTGTTCCAACCAGGGAGTAATTACCCAATTACCCAACCAGGGAGTAATTACCCAATTGCATTGGGCGGGTGCTCCTTGGGGGGACACAAAGTTGTGTGGGACCAGGAAGTGGAAGTTGTCAGGGTTTGTGTTTGCATGTGTAGGAGAAAAATAGTCCGTTTAAATGTTGCAGGAAGGGTTAGGCGGGTTGGTGAAAAGGAGGGCTACCTTTTCACAGTACCCAACACAGTCCTGTCACCTGAGTACCTAACACAGTCCTCTCACCTGAGAACTGAGTACCCAACACAGTCCTGTCTACTGAGAACTGAGTACCCAACACAACACAGTCCTGTCTACTGAGAACTGAGTACCCAACACAGTCCTGTCTACTGAGACCGGAGTACCCAACACAGTCCTGTCTACTGAGTACCCAACACAGTCCTGTCTACTGAGAACTGAGTACCCAACACAGTCCTGTCTACTGACTACCCAACACAGTCCTCTCACCTGAGAACTGAGTACCCAACACAGTCCTGTCTACTGACTACCCAACACAGTCCTGTCTACTGAGACTTGAGTACCCAACACAGTCCTGTCTTTCGAGAACCCAACACAGTCCTGTCTACTGAGAACTGAGTACCCAACACAGTCCTGTCTACTGACTACCCAACACAGTCCTGTCTACTGAGACCTGAGTACTCAACACAGTCCTGTCTACTGAGAACTGAGCAGTGTTGCCACAGTTACCTTGAAAAAGTAATCTGATTACTGATTACTGATTACTCCTTTAAAAAGTAACTTAGTTACTTTACTGATTACTTGATTTTAAAAGTAACTATGTTAGATTACAAGTTACCTTATTAGTTACTTTCAGCAGCTGCCGACAACACCCCCAACGCCTCAACATAAAAATGATAACCGGTTTTGCCAATACTCACTATACTGGAAGTGCATTTTAACAGCAATGTATAGCAGACATCCCAACCTAACCTACTTAGATACTGAAATTCAGATGTTTGTTCAATAATGTCTAAGTACACCAAATAAGGAAGGCCTATTGATAGAAATTGTTATAGTAAAATATGTAGATTTTTTTTCATGTAGCCTTGGCAACTAGCCATCTTGTAGCCTATAGGCCTGAGTAATATGCAAATGAAATTACACTTGTTAAACTCACCTCAACAAGTCTTTTGCAATCATTTAACCCGCCGTGAGCAATGCTAAAGTTGCTGTTACAAACAGTGCAGTGTGCAAGATTATCATTATGTTTTAATCTTTTGAGACAATTGGGTGCACTTTTGTGTAGTCTGATGTGAAATGGGTCTTAAATCTTCCTTTTTGAGGGGCACTGACGCTGCCATGACGCTTCTGTTCCTAGATACACTGACTGAACTGATTAATTATGTTTGGGAGAAAAGAGATATAAGCACTTACACTGAAAACGGATTGGTTGATTTAGCAAAACAGACCAGGATGCTCTCTGTCTTGGATGCGCTTCAGTCAGAAACGCACCACTCCTCTCTCTCCCCCTCTCCTTTGTGTGCGCATTAAGCTATGCACACGCGATTTGAAGCAAAGATTCTATCTTTGATTTGAAGTCCGGTCTGGCTTGCGTGCTCTTGTTCGCTCTAGGTTCCGGGAGATTTTATGTAATTTGCGGGCGTCAGGAAGCCGCTATCAATATGTGGGAGACTCCCAAAAGTTCGGGAGACTTGGGATGTCTAGCTAGACAGCACTTTGTCGCCAGCACAGAATGTACAATGTACCTTAATGTTGTCATGTTTAGCTGACACAAACTCAAAGTAATGACTGATGAAATGTGCATCTCTCTCTCTCTCCCTCCATTGTTGTTTTCGTTTGTGTCGCTGCACGTGAATTGTCCTCATGCTGAAAACGTGAGCATAGCCTACATGACATTAATCCCCAAGACAAGAAGAAAGCAAAGAATATATATTTTTATTAAGGAAAATGACAAAAATAGTAACGCACAGTAACTTAGATAAGTAACTTTAATCTGATTACTGGTTTGTAAATAGTAGCGCGTTAGATTACTCGTTACTGAAAAAAGTGGTAAAAATAGACTAACGCGTTACTAAGTAACGCGTTTCTGGCATCACTGGAACTGAGTACCCAACGAGTACCCAACACAGTCCTGTCTACTGAGACCTGAGTACCCAACACAGTCCTGTCTACTGAGAACTGAGTACCCAACACAGTCCTGTCTACTGACTACCCAACACAGTCCTGTCTACTGAGACCTGAGTACTCAACACAGTCCTGTCTACTGAGAACTGAGTACTCAACACAGTCCTGTCTACTGAGAACTGAGTACCCAACGAGTACCCAACACAGTCCTGTCTACTGAGACCTGAGTACCCAACACAGTCCTGTCTACTGAGAACTGAGTACCCAACACAGTCCTGTCTACTGACTACCCAACACAGTCCTGTCTACTGAGAACTGAGTACCCAACACAGTCCTGTCTACTGAGTACCCAACACAGTCCTGTCTACTGAGAACTGAGTACCCAACACAGTCCTGTCTACTGAGTACCCAACACAGTCCTGTCTACTGAGACATGAGTACCCAACACAGTCCTGTCTACTGAGAACGGAGTACCCAACACAGTCCTGTCTACTGAGAACTGAGTACCCAACACAGTCCTGTCTACTGAGAACTGAGTACCCAACACAGTCCTGTCTACTGAGTACCCAACACAGTCCTGTCTACTGAGACCTGAGTACCCAACACAGTCCTGTCTACTGAGAACTGAGTACCCAACACAGTCCTGTCTACTGAGAACTGAGTACCCAACACAGTCCTGTCTACTGAGTACCCAATGCAGTCCTGTCTACTGATGTCTACTGAGTACCCAACACAGTCCTGTCACCTGAGTACCTAACACAGTCCTCTCACCTGAGAACTGAGTACCCAACACAGTCCTGTCTACTGAGAACTGAGTACCCAACACAACACAGTCCTGTCTACTGAGAACTGAGTACCCAACACAGTCCTGTCTACTGAGACCGGAGTACCCAACACAGTCCTGTCTACTGAGTACCCAACACAGTCCTGTCTACTGAGAACTGAGTACCCAACACAGTCCTGTCTACTGACTACCCAACACAGTCCTCTCACCTGAGAACTGAGTACCCAACACAGTCCTGTCTACTGACTACCCAACACAGTCCTGTCTACTGAGACTTGAGTACCCAACACAGTCCTGTCTTTCGAGAACCCAACACAGTCCTGTCTACTGAGAACTGAGTACCCAACACAGTCCTGTCTACTGACTACCCAACACAGTCCTGTCTACTGAGACCTGAGTACTCAACACAGTCCTGTCTACTGAGAACTGAGTACCCAACGAGTACCCAACACAGTCCTGTCTACTGAGACCTGAGTACCCAACACAGTCCTGTCTACTGAGAACTGAGTACCCAACACAGTCCTGTCTACTGACTACCCAACACAGTCCTGTCTACTGAGACCTGAGTACTCAACACAGTCCTGTCTACTGAGAACTGAGTACTCAACACAGTCCTGTCTACTGAGAACTGAGTACCCAACGAGTACCCAACACAGTCCTGTCTACTGAGACCTGAGTACCCAACACAGTCCTGTCTACTGAGAACTGAGTACCCAACACAGTCCTGTCTACTGACTACCCAACACAGTCCTGTCTACTGAGAACTGAGTACCCAACACAGTCCTGTCTACTGAGTACCCAACACAGTCCTGTCTACTGAGAACTGAGTACCCAACACAGTCCTGTCTACTGAGTACCCAACACAGTCCTGTCTACTGAGACATGAGTACCCAACACAGTCCTGTCTACTGAGAACGGAGTACCCAACACAGTCCTGTCTACTGAGAACTGAGTACCCAACACAGTCCTGTCTACTGAGAACTGAGTACCCAACACAGTCCTGTCTACTGAGTACCCAACACAGTCCTGTCTACTGAGACCTGAGTACCCAACACAGTCCTGTCTACTGAGAACTGAGTACCCAACACAGTCCTGTCTACTGAGAACTGAGTACCCAACACAGTCCTGTCTACTGAGTACCCAATGCAGTCCTGTCTACTGATGTCTACTGAGTACCCAACACAGTCCTGTCTACTGAGAACTGAGTACCCAACACAGTCCTGTCTACTGAGTACCCAACACAGTCCTGTCTACTGAGACCTGAGTACCCAACACAGTCCTGTCTACTGAGAACTGAGTACCCAACACAGTCCTGTCTACTGAGAACTGAGTACCCAACACAGTCCTGTCTACTGAGAACTGAGTACCCAACACAGTCCTGTCTACTGACTACCCAACACAGTCCCGTCTACTGAGAACTGAGTACCCAACACAGTCCTGTCTACTGAGAACTGAATACCCAACACAGTCCTGTCTACTGAGCAGGGCTTTGAACCAGAATATTTTGCCAATTGGTTCGTTCTGAACAGAAACCGTATTTTAACGTTTCCGGTTTTGGTTTCCACCCTAAAATTGACGTTCCCGAACCGGTTAGAAAAAAAAAATATCGTTGCTGAACCGGAACCGAACGTTCCATGTCAGCTGTCGGACAAAAATATAAGTATGCTTTCAAACTGACTATTAATAGTCACAATATTGTCTTTTAGGCTCTATCCTACAGCAGACATAATACAACACTAGGCCTCTGCTTTATACAAGCTGCACCAGTGTCTTCCTATAGCCTTTAGCCTGAATAATTTGTAATAATTCCTGGATGCCTTCCCATTGTCTAAATGCTAAAATGAGGACTATTACATTTGTCCAAATAAATTAAAGCGGTAGCTTAAGGTTAATGCTATTTTCTCCAACAATGTTTAGCCGCAAAAAGAGAAACCGGGTGGAATGAAATCATTGAGATTTGGACACTTCGTAGCCTTTTGATTTCCTGCTAGTGGCAAGCTCTGTCTGTCTGCACTCTCCATGCATTCATTGAATGACAGGAGGTGACCCTCACCATTTCATTGAAGGCACAGAACTTTTCCAGGAACAACAGAAAAAAACGGTATTAACCGGTTACCACTATTTTAAAAAATCGTTTCTGTTCCGGGACATAAAAAAATCATAAAGTTTCTGGTTTCGTTTTTCTTCCTAGCAAAATGGCAAAAGTTTCTGGTTTTCATTTTCGTTCCATGAACCGGTTCAAAGCCTTGCACCTGAGTACCTAACACAGTCCTGTCACACCTGAGTACCTAACGCAGTCCTGTCACCTGAGACCTGAGAACCCAACGCAGTCCTGTTGTTGTCAAGATGGATGCACACGAGAATAATAAAATCTCAAGTCTCCGACAGCGTAACATCAGATTTGCCGTGTGTGTGTGTGTGTGTGTGTGTGTGTGTGTGTCACACTCACTGAAGCAGTGAGATATTGTGTATGTGTGTGGGTGTGTGTCACACCCACTGAAGAAAACGCCATGGTGGTGGGAACGATACGTGTCAGAGTTGATGAGAGAGCTTCATGTTGTGATAGGCGTCTGGTGAAGAGTGCCATTTAGAGAGTTCTGAGTTATGGGATGTGGAATGTGTCATGTGGAATGTGGAATGCTACATGTTGGAATGAGTCATGAGTCGCAACAGGTTAAAAAGCTTTGCTCTTTCATCTTGGGCCACAGCTCTTTTAATGGAAAAAGCTGTAGGCTGTGTTTATGAGGGGGTGGTTGTGTGGGTGTGTGTGTGTGTGTGTGTGTGTGATGTGTTCATGAGGGGGTGGTTGTGTGGGTGTATGTGTGCACCTATTTGAGGATTTTCCAGACTAAATAGTTCTAAGAACGTAGTTCTATGTGGTAGGTGTGTGGGTGGGTGTACGGGGTTGGTGTGTGTTAACTCAGGGGTGTGTTTACACAGGATAGGTGTGTGTTTACTCAGGGGTAAGTGTGTGTTAACTCAGGGATAGGTGTGTTAACTCAGGGGTAAGTGTGTGTGTTATCTCAGGGGTAGGTGTGTGTGTGTGTTAACTCAGGGGTAAGTGTGTGTTATCTCAGGGGTAGGTGTGTGTGTGTTAACTCAGGGGTAAGTGTTTGTTAACTCAGGGCTAGGTGTGTGTGTTGACATGGGGGTAGGTGTGTGTGTGTTAACTCAGGGGTAGGTGTGTGTGTTGACATGGGGGTAGGTGTGTGTGTGTTAACTCAGGGGTAAGTGTGTGTTAATTCAGGGGTAAGGGTGTGTTAACTCAGGGGTAAGTGTGTGTGTGTTAACTCAGGGGTAGTTGTGTGTGTGTTAACTCAGGGGTAGGTGTGTGTAAACTTCAGGGTAGCCGTCTTTAAGCCCTTGCATGCTGTGAAGTCTTGTCAGCAACCTGATCCTCGGCGTGTGCTTTATTTATGAAGGGTGTGTGTGTGTGTGTGTGTGTGTGCGTGTGTGTGTGTGTGTGTATGTGTTATTTATGAAGGGTGTGTGTTCAGAGGTGCAGTGACTACACTCACAGCCAGAGGATAAACATACACCTGTGTGTGTGTGTGCACACACACTCACATGTGTACACACACACTGACATGTACGTACGTGTACAGTATGTTGTAGAGTTTTGCTCCATTTGCAATAGCAGGCCAGAGATGACCTGTTCACTACACACAGTCCCCTTCTCTCTCACACACACACACACACACACACGCACACACACATTCCTCATTTCACAGTGCAGAGATGATAATGTGGCTGAGATCTCTACGGAGCTCACACACACACACACACACACACACACACACACACACACACACACACACACACACTAACTCTGCATTAAAATCTGATTCCCCCCCAGTTCAGCGACTCCAACACGGCTGGGTTCTCCACGGTCCTGGCCCACGAGCTCGGCCATAATCTGGGCATGAACCACGACTCCACCGGCTGCTCCTGCGACGGAACCAGCAGCTGCATCATGGCAGCGACCGCAGGGTACGGAGACGCACACACACACACACACGCGCACACGCACACGCACACGCACACGCACACGCACACGCACACGCACACACGCACGCACGCACGCACGCACCCACGCACGCACACACGCACGCACGCACGCGCAGGCAGGCAGATACACACGCACGCGCGCACACACACAAACACACACACACATGCATGCCCGCACACACACACACACACGCACACACACGCACGCACGCGCAGGCAGGCAGGCAGATACACACGCACGCACGCGCGCACACACACAAACACACACACATGCATGCCCACACACACACATGCAAGCCCGCACACAAACACACGCACGCACGCACGCACGCACGCACGCACGCACGCACGCACGCACGCACGCACGCACGCGCGCGCGCAGGCAGGCAGGCAGATACACACGCACGCGCGCACACACACAAACACACACACATGCATGCCCACACACAAACACACACACGCGCACACACACACACACGCGCACGCACGCACACACACTACGCGCGCGCGTAGTCATTTGATGTAACACTACACTATACCACACCATAGAGAGAAACAAAATTGTGGGTGTGTGCTGTACACATCAACTGTGAGATGTGTGTTGGCCTTGTCTCAGTACACACACACACACACACACAAACACAAACACAGCTGGTCTTGTCTCAGTACACTGTGCTTTAGACAGCTGCTAGACCATGAGTGACACACACACACACAGCTGACCAAACTTTACCTCAGCGTCTCCTGTCAGTGATAACTAGTGTGCTTCACCTCAGCAAGGAAATAACTAGTGTACTTCACTAGTGTACTTCACCTCAGCAAGGTAATAACTAGTGTACTTCACTAGTGTATTTCACCTCAGCAAGTTAATAACTAGTGTACTTCACCTCAGCAAGGTAATAACTAGTGTACTTCATTAGTGTACTTCACCTCAGCAAGGTAATAACTAGTGTACTTCATTAGTGTACTTCACCTCAGCAAGCTAATAACTAGTGTACTTCCCCTCAATGTGGAACATGCACGGAATATGCAAATAATGAACACACACTTCACCTGCTTACAAGTTCCTGGTGTGTGTATGTGTGTGTGTGTGTTCTCTGTGTGTGTGTGTGTGTGTGTTCTCTCTGTGTGTGTGTTCTCTGTGTGTGTGTGTTCTCTGTGTGTGTGTGTTCTCCGTGTGTGTGTGTGTGTGTGTGTGTGTGTGTGTTCTCTGTGTGTGTGTGTGTGTTCTCTGTGTGTGTGTGTGTGTGTGTGTTTTCTCTGTGTGTGTGTGTTCTCTGTGTGTGTGTGTGTGTGTGTATGTGTGTGTTTTCTCTCTGTGTGTGTGTGTTCTCTGTGTGTGTGTGTGTGTGTGTTCTCTGTGTGTGTGTTCTCTCTGTGTGTGTGTGTTCTCTGTGTGTGTGTGTTCTCTGTGTGTGTGTGTGTGTGTGTGTTCTCTGTGTGTGTGTATGTGTGTGTTCTCTGTGTTTGTGTGTTCTCTGTGTGTGTGTATGTGTGTGTTCTCTGTGTGTCCACAGGGGGGCAGCCCAGTTCAGCGACTGCAGCGGAGACGACTTCGAGCGACTGGTTCTGGGGGGCGGGGGGGTGTGTCTCATGAACCAGCCGCCGCCCTCTGATGTGGTCAGCGTAGCCGTCTGTGGCAACGGCGTCCTGGAGAAGGGAGAGGAGTGTGACTGCGGAACGCCAGAGGTGTGTGTGTGTGTGTGTGTATGTGTGTGTGTGTGTGTGTGTGTGTGTTCCTGGAAAAGGGAGAGGAGTGTGACTGTGGAACGCCAGAGGTGTGTGTGTGTGTGTGTGTGTGTGTGTGTGTGTGTATGTTTGTGAGCTGCTCTGTGTCTACTGTAGAGATCACACACACACACACACACACACACACACACACACACTCACACACACTCCTGAGGGGGGAAGCACACTGCAGGTGCACGGGGTCATAACTGATCATCATGCCCCCTCTGTTCCAGTGTCGGTTCCATCACACACACACACTGCCAGGCTTCAGTGGAGCGTTCCATCACACACACACACACACACTGCCAGGCTTCAGTGGAGCGTTCCATCACACACACACACATGCCAGGCTTCAGTGGAGCGTTCCATCACACACACACACACACACATGCCAGGCTTCAGTGGAGGGTTCCATCACACACACACACACACACTCACACACACGCATATGCGAGAGCTTCAGTGGAGGGATCTGTCACACACACACACTCACACACACACACATGCAAGAGCTTCAGTGGAAGGTTCCGTCACACACACACACACACAGCTTTGTAGAGGGCTTCATAATCACTGGTGCTGTGTGATGATGCCAAAAGCTGCATGGCATTAATGATCAGTGAGCTGTGGGGTGTGACTCAGAGGACCGTGTGTGTTTGTGTCTCAGGACCTGTGTGTGTGTGTTCTGACAGGAGTGTAAGAGCCGCTGCTGTGATGCACTCACCTGTCGCCTGACGTCCGGCTCGGTGTGTGCCCAAGGAGCATGCTGTCAGGACTGCCAGGTGAGCCCCAGTGCATGCTGGGAAACCAGACTCTTTCTGGACCCTTCCGCTCCCTCTTGACTCAGGCCCATGTAGCTGCGCTCCTCAGGCCTCAACTGCCCTGTGTGTGTGTGTGTGTGTGTGTGTTTCTGTGTGTGTGTGTGTGTGTGTGTGTGTGTGTGTGTGTGTGTGTGTGTGTGTGAGCGTGTCTGTTTCGGTGTGTGTGTGTGTATTTATGTATGTGTGTGTGTGTGTGTGTGTCTGTGTGTGTGTGTGTGTGTGTGTGCGTGTCTGTTTTGGTGTGTGTGTGTGTGTCTGTCTGTTTCGGTGTGTGTGTGTGTGTGTATGTATGTATGTATGTATGTATGTATGTATGTGTGTATGTGTGTGTGTGCGTGTCTGTTTCGGTGTGTGTGTGTGTATGTATGTATGTATGTATGTATGTATGTGTGTGTGTGTGTGTCTGTTTCGGTGTGTGTGTGTGTGTGTGTGTGTGTGTGTGTGTGTGTGTGTGTGTTACAGTATAAGGTGGCAGGAAGTCAGTGCAGAAGGTCTGAGAACCAGTGCGACCTGCCTGAGTTCTGTAACGGGTCCTATGCGTTCTGCCCGAGCAATTTCTACCTGATGGACGGACTGCACTGTGACAACGATCGGGCCTTCTGCTACGAGGGGCGCTGCCAGACCTACGACTACCAGTGCAAACACCTGTTCGGCCCAGGTACACACACACACACACACACACACACACACACACACACACACACACACACATCTAAAACTATAGCCCTGACACATATGAAATGATTGACCCATGACACAGATTTCATATGATCTGTGAGGTCACTGCTTTAACGTGTACGTTAACGCCAAAATGCAACCTAAGGTCTTTTTTTGCTTGTACCCAAATCAAACTTTTGTTTAAAATCCTAATTTGGACGGAAGCGCCACTTTTAAGATTGACCGTATTGTCTTTTTTCGGGTCAAATGGCTTTTGAATGGGAGTGCTAGGGCATAATTTGGACAGAAGCACCACTTTTAAGCGATCATAGTAGTTCCCCTAGCACTCCCATTCAAAAGCCATTTAAACCGAAAACGACAATACGGTCATTTTAAAAGTGGCGCTTCCATCCAAATTTTTGTTTTTGTTTTTTTATATTACCTTGCCGACTCGCTGATATGTCCATATTATTTTATGCTGGTCTCTATACTTTATTCTTGCACTGTTGCACTGTTGGACTGTTGGACTTACTCATTTGCACCATCACCATGACACTCACTCACACAGAGCACCTTACCTTACCTTAATATGCACAGAGAATCACAGGCTCAGTCCCTGCCTCAGTCATTGCAAGCGCCTCTTGATTGATTAATCACCACTATGTGGATTCTGTTTTTAGAATTGATTTAGATTAAGTGTTAGTTAGTATAATTTGTATTTTAGTATATTTAGTATATTTTTTATCTTCTACTGTCCTTATTGCTTAGTTGTGTTTTTATATTATATACTTTAATTACTTTTGTCTGCTGTTAATGAATGTGTGTGTGATGTCTGTATGCTACTGAGACCTTGGGCCCTATTTTAATGGTCTAAAACGGAAGTGTCTTTGCGCAAAACGCAATTCACTTTGTGGGCGGATCTCGGGCGCTGATGCTATTTTACCGGAGGGATATTTGACTGTTGCGCCCGACGCAAATCTAAAATGGGGTTGTCTGAAGTAGCTACATTAATCATGGGTGTGGTTTGGGCGTAACGTGCAATAAACCAATCAGAGCGTCATCTCACATTCCCTTTAACAACAGGCACGCTTGTTCCATAGCTGATTGCTATTATGGTGGCGTATTTGCCAGGCGCAGCCAGGAGCGTTCACAGCGCTATAATCACTGTTCAGTTGGGAACAGTTAGCTATTGATTTTTCATCTTCACAAAATGTAATACAGAATTGTCACAAAGACATACTTTCCGATGTTTTGGGATCATTCTCACTGAATCACGAGGTTATGAATGCATGGTGATATATTTGCAATGTACAATGTAATCTAACATTACCTCTCTATAGACAATGCATATCTTCTGTCAGTTAATCTCTTCTCTCCCGTGCTGCCGCTGGGGCATTTGGGTTAAATGGCATCGGCATGCAGTTCAACATCACGTCTCCTTAAGTCCTCTAACATTTCCTAATTTATGTCATCAACACATCAGTGATTCGTGAAAATGTGTACGCTAGATTTATGCCTATTTTTTCACATGGACACCACACTGATTTCCCTCGAGTGGTAATATTTTTCTTTGAAATTATGTATGGTTTACAGAAATGGGAACTACATTGTATAGATGAGAGGAGCTAAGTGTGCGTTGCGCAGCACAGGCGGCCAAGCAGGGCTTCGTTTAAGTTGACCTAACTTTCAACTCTGCACAGTATCCCATTAACTGCGTGACAGTAGACTATTTACAATATTTTCTGTAAAGCAGAGTTTGTAAACACGTTATCATCAACTTAATTCACGCACAACATTTATTTGAGCAGGAGAGAGAATAACAATGAATGGATGCAGCAACTACAGAAATTGTACAGAAATTGTACTTGCTGCTTTCTTGTACTATCTGTTGCTGGTTAACAGCACATGAAAAGCTGATTTAAGCTAATTCACTAACTCAAGACTTCAAGGCCATCATGGATATAAAACGTTTTTTGAAAATAACGAAAGGATGGAGGGAACATAGCAAAGCTTGGAGTTATTTCAGATGGGCTACAACAAGGTAGGCAAAATTATGGTGCTTAAAACCTTACACAACGGTAAATTGGAACAAAACTAAAAGTAACTTTAGCCTTTATAGGGCTGTAGCCTATAAAGTTGTCCAGATTAATAGGTCGTAATTAGGCGTTGTTGTAAAGATATTGCATGTAGATGTTGTACTATATAGGCTACTAAATATTTAGGTCACCAATGCACGAACAAAACCGGGAAATGGACAAATATTATCAAGGCTTTGAATGTTTCCGTCTGTGCACGGAGGTGTCTGTAGATTGGTGTGCAACGCATTCATTCATGCAGGCCTGTGGTCATGCATGCGCCCTTAAAATAGCATCTGCATTTTCGCCACAGACTTTAGACCAGGGAGTTCCTGGTCTGTGGCGGAATTGTTTTCTGAAACTGCAAAATATCAACAGTGAACGTTTGCGCCGGAACACGCCCCGTCTTTTCGCTGAACCGCCCCTGTGGGCGCAATCGAATTCCCTAATTTACAGGCATGTACCTGTGGAGGGAAAATTCCAATATGCGCTGACTGCAAAATAGGAAAGACAAACGCGCGAGTATACAAAGTCAATTGCGCCGGCACGGAAGATAGAGCCCCACGAATTTCCCCTGGGGATCAATAAAGTATCTATCTATCTATCTATCTATCTATCTATCTAAATTATGCTTTTAAACGAAAGTTTGACACGGGTACATTCATAAAAAGACCCTAGGTTGCATTTTGGCGAGTTACGCTTTAAGAGATGTTGTTGACTCCTTCTGCCCCCCCCCCCCCCCCCTCTCTCTCTCCTCTCTCTCTCTCTCTCCTCTCTCTCTCTCTCTTTCTCTCTCTCTCCTCTCTCCGTTCTGTGTCTCTCCATCAGACGCCACTAAAGCAGATGACCGGTGCTTCAGTCATGTCAACACCAGAGGCAACGAGTTTGGCAACTGCGGCTTCAGTGGCTCTAAACTGACCCCCTGTGCTGTGCAGTAAGTCCTCTAGACTAACCCCCTGTGCAGTAAGTCCTCTAGACTAACCCCCTGTGCTGTGGAGTAAAAACCCCTGTGCTGTGGAGTAAGTCCTCTAGACTAACCCCCTGTGCTGTGGAGTAAGTCCTCTAAACTAACCCCCTGTGCTGTGGAGTAAGTCCTCTAAACTTAAATTTAAATACATATGATGTTGTTAACACTCACACTAAAGCATTCCTACAAGACACAACACAACAGCTCCAATTGGTTCATTAGAGAAACACAACACAACACAACACAACACAACACAACACAACACAACACAACACAACACAACACAACACAACACAACACAACACAACACAACACAACACAACACAACACAACACAACACAACACAACACAACACAACACAACACAACACAACACAACACAACACAACACAACACAACACAACACAACACAACACAACACCCAGTGCATGCTGCGTACACCCTGATATGCTGCAGGACATTTCCACTCCATATTCCCTTTCTCTTTCTCTCCATACTCTCTCTCTCTCTCTGCTCCGTATTCCATAGCAGTGGGGTCCAGTAGTCATGATCTAGGTTGACTAGACTGAGCTTGTGAGCTTGTACACTTCCTTGTTAAAACCTGCTGGAGGTTGTTTTGGTTGACTGCTGTGTTTGGCTGCATTGTTACCATAGAAACGTGATGTGCGGAAAGATCCAGTGTACCGGCTTCGACTCGAACAACCCGCCCAAAGGCGTGATCGTCAGCATCGAGACGCTGGATACGGGCGTCGTCTGCAAGAACGCATATTATAATCTGGGCACCGACGTGCTCGACCCAGCCTACGTCAACCAGGGCAGTGTGTGTGCCCCTGGAAAGGTGTGTGTGTCTGTGACCTGACCAAGCACATTTGGCAGGATGTTTGTTGTGTGTGTGTGTGTGTGTGTGTGTGTGTGTGTGTGTGTGTGTGTGTGTGTGTGTGTGTGGCAGGATGTTTGTTGTGTGTGTGTGTGTGTGTGTGTGTGTGTGTGTGTGTGGCAGGATGTTTGTTGTGTGTGTGTGTGTGTGTGTGTGTGTGTGTGTGTGTGTGTGTGTGTGGCAGGATGTTTGTTGTGTGTGTGTGTGTGTGTGTGTGTGTGTGTGTGGCAGGATGTTGTGTGTGTGTGTGTGTGGCAGGATGTTTGTTGTGTGTGTGTGTGTGTGTGTGTGTGTGTGGCAGGATGTTTGGTCCTTTCCTAGTCTCTGCGCTCCATGAGGTCAAGAGTATAAATGCACTAAAATAAGAAATAATTAAGAGTTTGTCCATGAGAGGACCAGGCGGGGGTGACACATGCAACGTCACCGATTTTGATGAAACTTGGACAGTTTGAAGGGTCCACCTAAAAACTCAAAAAGCCCAAATTATACAAAATTTGAAACAACCCAGGGGGAGTTAGGACCGCCTCCTTGTTTTAGGGCAAAAAAACTCAAAAAAAGGCCCAAAATTGCATAAAATGTTGACATCCCTCCTGCTGTCAGATTTAAACACAGCAAAGTAACAATCCATGCCATCAAAGGTGCATCCAATGTTAGTTTAAAACTGGAGTTACAAGGCGTAAGGTGTGACGGGTGTCAGTCCAGGACTGCACATGTCCACTATGTCACATGCTTTTTGGCGAATACCCAAACAATAGCAATATTCAGACCTGAATATCTCTAATGTGCAACCTCCTTTTTTCAAAATTCTTTCTGCACATGAAAGGGCCATCTGTGGACTTCAAAAGAAAAATGTTCGGCCTTTTTATTATTTTTGTCGCTGTAACCGCCTAAATAGTAGGTCATTTATGGTGGACAAATGGAGATATTAAATCACTCTTAAAACCCATTTTTATGGTTTTCATACTGTACATACCTGTATTGAGATTCTTGTGTGTGTGTGTGTTTACAGGCCTGCCTGAGCTTTAAGTGTGTGAATGACTCGGCCCTGATTCAAGACACCACCTGCACTGCCAGGGAGACGTGCAATGGCAACGGGGTATGACATCACACAGGTTCACACCTTAGAGTGTTCATGACATCACACAGGTTCACACCTTAGAGTGTTCATGACATCACACAGGTTCACACCTTAGAGTGTTCATGACATCACACAGGTTCACACCTTAGAGTGTTCATGACATCACACAGGTTCACACCTTAGAGTGTTCATGACATCACACAGGTTCACACCTTAGAGTGGTCATGATGACATCACACAGGTTCACACCTTAGAGTGTTCATGACATCACACAGGTTCACACCTTAGAGTGTTCATGACATCACACAGGTTCACACCTTAGAGTGTTCATGACATCACACAGGTTCACACCTTAGAGTGGTCATGACATCACACAGGTTCACACCTTAGAGTGTTCATGACATCACACAGGTTCACACCTTAGAGTGGTCATGATGACATCACACAGGTTCACACCTTAGAGGAGAGGGCGAACATCCACTATAAGAGTGTTTTTTTATACAATCATGTGAACCGGTATTTCCACTGTGACATAGCTAGGCTAGTGTAGAGGCGGCATTAGGCTAACGTATGAAAGCCTATTCCAGACATATAGAGCATTTGCATGTGGAGAAATGAGGGACTCCTTATCAATCAGGAAATGAAGAAACAAAACAGGCTGACAAAATTATCTTCTGCCCTTGTTTTGTGTGTGTGTGTGTTTCTGTGCAGGTGTGTATGTGTGTGTTCCTGTATGTGCATGTGTGTGTGTTTCTGTGTGTGTGTGTGTGTGTGTGTGTGTGTGTGTGTGTGTGTGTGTGTGTGTGTGTGTGTGTGTGTGTGTGTGTGTGTTTCTGTGTGTGTGTTGGCCTATGCACGTGTGTGTGTGTGTGTGTGTGTGTGTTGGCCTATGCATATATGTGTTGGCCTATGCATATGTGTGTGTGTGTGTGTGTTGGCCTATGCATATGTGTGTGTGTGTGTGTGTGTGTGTGCAGGTGTGTAATAACGAGGGGCACTGCCACTGTAATGACGGCTGGGTGTGTGTGTGTGTGTGTGTGTGTGTGCAGGTGTGTAATAACGAGGGGCACTGCCACTGTAATGACGGCTGGGTGTGTGTGTGTGTGTGTGTGTGTGTGTGTGTGTGTGTGCAGGTGTGTAATAACGAGGGGCACTGCCACTGTAATGACGGCTGGGCCCCCCCTCGCTGTGACCGCGGAGGACGAGGAGGCAGTGTGGACAGTGGCCCCGCCCAGATTGGTATGAACACGCCCACATTTCCTGGCCCCTCCCCCTGCATGTAGTCTTCTCTCTGCCCCCTCCCCTTTCTGTGACCTCCAATCAGATGATACTCCCCTAACCTTTCCCACAGCATGTGTGTTCTGTTTCAGTGTGTTCCCCTGTCGTGTGTGTGTGTGTTTTTGTGTGTGTGTGACGTCTCTGACCACTCTTAACTCTGTGTGTGTGTGTGTGTGTGTGTGTGTGTGTGTGTGTGTGTGTGACGTCTCTGACCACTCCCCACTCTCTGTGTGTGTGTGTGTGTGTGTGTGTGTGTGTGTGTGTGTGTGTGTGTGTGTGTGTGTGTGTGTGTGTGACGTCTCTGACCACTCTTAACTCTCTGTGTGT
>NW_027468774.1:2727625-2732625 GCF_046254945.1 Alosa pseudoharengus
GTGTGTGTGTGATTGATATCCTGGACACTAATGAATAGTCATGTGTGTGTGTGTGATTGATATCCTGGACACTAATGAATAGTCATGTGTGTGTTTGTGTGTGATTGATATCCTGGACACTAATGAATAGTCGTGTGTGTGTGTGATTGATATCCTGGACACTAATTTATAGTCGTGTGTGTGTGTGATTGATATCCTGGACACTAATGAATAGTCATGTGTGTGTGTGATTGATATCCTGGACACTAATGAATAGTCGTGTGTGTGTGTGTGTGTGTGTGTGTGTGATTGATATCCTGGACACTAATGAATAGGCATGTGTGTGTGTGTGATTGATATCCTGGACACTAATGAATAGTCATGTGTGTGTGTGTGTGTGTGTGTGATTGATATCCTGGACACTAATGAATAGTCATGTGTGTGTGTGTGTGTGATTGATATCCTGGACACTAATGAATAGTCATGTGTGTGTGTGTGTGTGATTGATATCCTGGACACTAACAAATAGTCATGTGTGTGTGTGTGTGTGTGTGTGTGATTGATATCCTGGACACTAATGAATAGTCATGTGTGTGTGTGTGTGATTGATATCCTTGACACTAATGAATAGTCATGTGTGTGTGTGTGTGTGATTGATATCCTGTACACTAACAAATAGTCATGTGTGTGTGTGTGTGTGATTGATATCCTGGACACTAATGAATAGTCATGTGTGTGTGTGTGTGTGTGATTGATATCCTGGACACTAATGAATAGTCATGTGTGTGTGTGTGTGTGATTGATATCCTGGACACTAATGAATAGTCATGTGTGTGTGTGTGTGTGATTGATATCCTGGACACTAATGAATAGTCATGTGTGTGTGTGATTGATATCCTGGACAATAATGAATAGTCATGTGTGTGTGTGTGTGTGTGATTGATATCCTGGACACTAATGAATTGATATCCTGGACACTAATGAATAGTCATGTGTGTGTGTGTGTGATTGATATCCTGGACACTAGTGAATAGTCATGTGTGTGTGTGTGTGTGATTGATATCCTGGACACTAATGAATAGTCATGTGTGTGTGTGTGATTGATATCCTGGACACTAACAAATAGTCATGTGTGTGTGTGTGTGTGATTGATATCCTGGACACTAACAAATAGTCATGTGTGTGTGTGTGTGTGATTGATATCCTGGACACTAACAAATAGTCATGTGTGTGTGTGTGTGTGATTGATATCCTGGACACTAACAAATAGTCGTGTGTGTGTGTGTGTGATTGATATCCTGGACACTAACAAATAGTCATGTGTGTGTGTGTGTGTGATTGATATCCTGGACACTAACACATAGTCATGTGTGTGTGTGTGTGAGATTGATATCCTGGACACTAACAAATAGTCATGTGTGTGTTTGTGTCTCCTCCAGCCGTTCCCCCCGTATGTGTCCGAGTCAGCAGTCAGGTACGAGTCTCACCGCCTGCCTGTCTCTCAGAAAGTGTCACCGCACTCTCTCTCTCTCTCTCTCTCTCTCTCTCTCTCAGAAAGTGTCACCGCACTCTCTCTCTCTCTCTCAGAAAGTGTCATCGCACTCTCTCTCTCTCTCTCTCTCTCTCTCTCTCTCTCTCAGAAAGTGTCACCACACTGTCGCTCTCTCTCTCTCTCTCTCTCTACCTCACACAATTCAAAAATATGAATTCTATTCGAAAGGTCCAGCTCTAAAGACTAGGGGTTTTACTTTTCAAAAAAGTCTCTGTGTTACTCAGGTGTGCGTTACTCAGGTGTGTTACTCAGGTGTGCGTTACTCAGGTGTGTTACTCAGGTGTGTGTTACTCAGGTGAGTGTTACTCAGGTGTGCTACTCAGGTGTGTGTTACTCAGGTGTGTTAATCAGGTGTGTGTTACTCAGGTGTGCGTTACTCAGGTGTGCGTTACTCAGGTGTGTTAATCAGGTGTGTGTTACTCAGGTGTGTGTTACTCAGGTGTGTTACTCAGGTGTGTGTTACTCAGGTGTGCGTTACTCAGGTGTGTTAATCAGGTGTGTGTTACTCAGGTGTGTTAATCAGGTGTGTGTTACTCAGGTGTGTGTTACTCAGGTGTGTTACTCAGGTGTGTGTTACTCAGGTGTGCGTTACTCAGGTAAACTAATCAGGTGTGCTACTCAGAGCCCCAATTCAGCATGACATTAGCCTATTCAGCATGACATTAGCCTATTCAGCATGACATTAGCCTATTCAGCATGACATTAGCCTATTCAGCGTGACATTAGCCTATTCAGCATTCAGCATGACATTAGCCTATTCAGCGTGACATTAGCCTATTCAGCATTCAGCATGACATTAGCCTATTCAGCATGACATTAGCCTATTCAGCATGACATTAGCCTATTCAGCATGACATTAGCCTATTCAGCATGACATTAGCCTATTCAGCATGACATTAGCCTATTCAGCATGACATTAGCCTATTCAGCGTAAATGGCGGAGACGGACCGTGTGAGCCAGGCATAAGAGGCAGAGGGATGGAGCTCTCTCTCTCCCCCTATCTCTCTCTCTCTCTCTCTCCCTCTCTCTCTCCCTCTCTCTCTCTCTCTCTCTCTCTCTCTCCCTCTCTCTCTCCCTCTCTATCTCCCTCTCTCTCTCCCTCTCTATCTCCCTCTCTCTCTCCCCCTCTCTCTCTCCCTCTCTATCTCCCTCTCTCTCTCCCTCTCTCTCTCCCTCTCTCTCTCCCTCTCTATCTCCCTCTCTCTCTCTCTCTCTCTCTCCCCCTATCTCTCTCTCTATCTCCCCCTCTCTCTCTCTCTCCCCCTATCTCTCTCTCCCTCTCTCCCTCTCTATCTCCCTCTCTCTCTCCCTCTCTCTCTCCCTCTCTATCTCCCTCTCTCTCTCCCTCTCTATCTTCCTCTCTCTCCCTCTCTCTCTCTCTCCCTCTCTCTCTCTCTCTCCCTCTCTCTCTCTCTCTCATATTTATGTGTCACCAAAGGCATACATACATACATATATGCATTAGAGATTAACAAATGTGTGTGTGTGTGTGTGTGTGTGTGTGTGTGTGTGTGTGTGTGTGTGTGTGTGTGTGTGTGATGTCCTCTGCAGCTATGAACCCTGGCAGAGTGGACAGGATGCTGGATCTGCTGCTGCACCACCTCCGAGACAGCAGGGTCCAGGAGCCCCCCGACCCATCCCCCCCAAACACCTATAGTGACCTCACACACCCCCCCCCCCCCAAACACCTGTAGTGACCTCACCCCCCCCCCCCCAAACACCTATAGTGACCTCACACACACACCCCCCCCAAACACCTATAGTGACCTCACACACACCCCCCCCCCCCAAACACCTGTAGTGACCTCACACACCCCCCCCCCCCAAACACCTATAGTGACCTCACACACACACACACCCCAAACACCTATAGTGACCCATCCCCCCCAAACACCTATAGTGACCTCACACACACACACACACACCCCAAACACCTATAGTGACCTCACACCCCCCCCCCAAACACCTGTAGTGACCTCACACACCCCCACCCCCCAAACACCTATAGTAACCCCCCCCCCACCCCCAAACACCTATAGTAACCCTCCCCTCCACCACCACCACCAACACCCACAAATAAACCTGTCTGCAGAAAGTTGTTTTGATTTTGAATAGTTTGCTTTTAAGTTCATGATAAACTGAGTATGGCCAACATTGAAGACTGTGGTGCTTACTCTGAATGCTGTTTAACTGGATTAAGTGTGTATGCGTATATGTACGCGTGTGTGTGTGTGTGTGTGTGTTTGTGTGTGTGACATCAAACATCTGTGTATGAAGGAACAGTAATGTTTACCAGTGTGCTACATCTTCAGACTGGAGATTCATGTGGATAAATATGACTTGTATGTATTTGCAAATAATTTAAAAATCTTAAATTTTATGGTTACTGATATTAATGTAATGTCTGCATGTACGATGACTCATTTAATTATTGAATCATGCTGTATGTATCTTAATGTTGACAATTACGAAGTATTAAAATGTTATTTTGTACATGGCTCTGTGGCATTGACTTCATCATTGCAGTTACGATGTTCAGCAGTCTGTCCTGGAGACTTGAGTGCTTCGGCCCTCTCGCAAGTCAAAGCTATACTGCACTCTAGTGTTTAAAACTGGAAGTATAGTTCATTGCGCTCCAAAAGTCTCGGTGTGGGACAGTATTCTATTCAGACAGAGACAACATGTTCTAAACGGGGTTTCATGTTTTGATTTAGAATTTCGCACTGATTCATTGAAGATTATAAGGCCACGGAAAAGAGCATTAACATTAATGCATTTTTAAATAAATTCAAGTGCAATGATGTAGATGCTATAAACTTAGAATCTTTAATAATTGAAATTGCGTCAAAGTCACGTAGCCTTAATAGAGTTTGCGTAAACGTAGACAAACATGAATGAGGAAAGGGACACGCGATCATTAATGGCGGACAGGAGGACTCGGAGGACCAGAGTTCCGAGTTGGATGTATTGTACTGGTTGTGTCGGAAATGATCTGACAGACATTCTCTTTATAAGTGTCATCGGGTTGATATATATATAGCCTACTTCATCTTCATCTATTATTTTTTTTATCTTCATCTATTATGTTTGTCTTCATATTCTTCAAACGGTTCAGGATGCCGGCTACCCGGGATGAAGCCATGCTACTAAAGACAAAAGGATATGAGGAGGGACTCCCATGTCTTGCTGCGTGCTCGCCCTGTGTCCGCGGGACCACACGCGCGTCAGCAGCCCCAGAACACGTAACACCGGCGAGGCAGAGCTGGATGGGGGACATCCGACCCACACCACCGGCATTGGATGCCAGCCATCACGAGACGCTGTGATATAAAACTCGCCAAAAACGTCTATTGTAGGGCAATTCCATGGAAAATTATTTTTTTTGTAACATCCATAACGCCAATAAAATGTAATGGTATGGTATGATGTGAATGATTACATGAAATTTGAGCATTTTCTATGTTTGGC
>NW_027468774.1:2737625-2772625 GCF_046254945.1 Alosa pseudoharengus
TGCAAACGCTAAACTTCGTGAAGGACCTGTCTGTATAAATCGTCTTGTAAGTAAACTACCAGTGCTTTTTCAAAGTTCTCAATGTCTCGTTTTAAATGGCAGGGTCCTCGGAAGTCTACCAATGAAGTGTGGAGATACATTGAGCCTTGTAAATGGTGTAAAACAGTGATTTATTTGCATGGCTAGGCCGATGCCGGAGCACCACCATTGTTAGCATCGGCTAACTAGCGCCAGATTTTGGAGTGCAGGGGACAAGCCGAGATGGGCTATGAGACATACGTTCACACTCGGTATCATGTTTCAACACACTTTAGGTCAATATCACACCGGAATTCTCCTTTAAAGTGCGAGACTGAAATATAGAACATATATCAAAATATAGAAATATAGAACATATATCAAAAAAATAGAGGTAGTTGTGTTGTATATTTACATAGTCCTAGCGTAACCTTCTGACAGAGTAGTAGTAGCAGCAGCATTGTGGCAGAGTGATAAATAACATTGATAACATTTACATGAAGTTTAAACTTGTGCTTGTGTGTGCTGTATATTTACATTGATATGCAGTCATTGCAAGTATATCAGGCTTGATATGAAGCAGCAACACGTTAGGCTGCGCAGTCACAGTGCAGTTCCACAGGGCGGTCCTGGGGGGGTGTTGGGGGGGGGGGGGTTGGGTAGACAGGATCCTAGGATCCTAGGTTCCTGGCTGGCTGGTGGGTGGGGGGGCTGTCAGTGATGGGAGAGTGGGTAGAGTGTTCAGCATCCTGATTTCTTGGTGGATGAAGCTACTTGCAAGTCTGGTGGTGCGGGAGTGGAGGCTCCTGTACCTCTTTCCAGAGGGCAGGAGGCTGAACAGTTCGTGTGCAGGGTGGGTTGTGTCCTTGACAATCATTAGTGCTTTGCGGGTGAGGCGGATGGTGTAAATGTCCTGCAGGGAATGATCCTCTTAGCTGTGTTAACAATGCGCTGGAGGGTCTTCCTGTTCTGATCTGTGCAGCTTCCGCCCCACACTGTGATGCAGCTGGACACGATGCTCTCGATGGTCCCTCTGTAGAATGTGGTCATGACGGGAGGCGTGGCACTTGCCTTCTTCAATTTGCGCAAGAAGTAAAGGCGCTGCTGGGCTTTCTTCGCCAGTGATGCTGTGTTGGTGGTCCAGGAGAGGTCGTCGCTGATGTGAACCCCCAGGAATTTTGTGCTGCTCACTCTCTCCACAGCATCTCCGTCGATGGACAGTGGTGGCAGTTGTTTGTGGCCTCTCTGACAGATTGTTGACAACAATGTCCTTGGTCTTGCTGACATTCAGCAGGAGGTTGTTGTCTTTGCACCATTTAGCCAGCAGGTCTACTTCTTCTCTGTAGTGAGCCTCATCGCCCTTGTGATGAGGCCCACCAGTGTTGTGTCGTCCGCAAACTTCACCAGATGGTTGGAGCTGTGAGTGGTTGTACAGTCATGTGTTAGCAGTGTGAAGAGCAGGGGGCTGAGCACACACCCTTGCGGGGCCCCCGTGCTCAGGGTCAGAATGCTTGAGGTGTTGTTCCCGTCACGTACTGCTTGTGGTCTCTGCAACAGGAAGTCCAGCAGCCAGTTGCAGAGGGAGGTGCTGAATCCTAGCTTGTCCAGTTTGCTGATGAGTTGTTGTGGTATTATGGTATTGAATGCTGAACTGAAGTCTATGAACAGCATTCTCACATAATAGTCTTTATTGTCCAAGTGGGTGAGGGCTGGATAGAGGGCAGAGCAGATTGCATCCTCCGTGGATCGTTTGGCTCGGTATGCAAACTGGAAGGGGTCCAGGGTGGGGGGTAGGGTGGCTTTGATGTGTGACATAACTAGCCGTTCGAAGCACTTCATGATTATGGGCGTGAGTGCTACAGGACGGTAGTCATTGAAGCATGATGGTGATGATTTCTTTGGCACGGGTATTGAAAATGTCTGTAAAAACATCCTTCAGCTCTTCAGCTCTCACACTCAGTTAAGGACACTCAGTTGTGCTCCTCTCTAAGGACACTCAGTTGTGCTCCTCTCCACTAAGGACACTCAGTTGAGCTCCTCTACTAAGGACACTCAGTTGTGCTCCTCTCCACTAAGGACACTCAGTTAAGGACAGTTGTGCTCCTCTCTAAGGACACTCAGTTGTGCTTCTCCACTAAGGACACTCAGTTGAGCTCCTCTAATAAGGACACTCAGTTAAGGACACTCAGTTGTGCTCCTCTAATAAGGACACTCAGAATGATGCCTCTCTACCTGTAACTGCCCCATGCTAATGTAATACCATGTGCCCTCAGTGTCTGTACTGTAACTGCCCCATGCTAATGTAATACCATGTGCCCTCAGTGTCTGTACTGTAACTGCCCCATGCTAATGCTAATGTAATACCATGTGCCCTCAGTGTCTGTACTGTAATTGCCCCATGCTAATGCTAATGTAATACCATGTGCCCTCAGTGCCTGTACTGTAACTGCCCCATGCTAATGCTAATATACTGTAATACCATGTGCCCTCAGGGTCTGTAATTGCCCCATGCTAATGTAATACCATGTGCCCTCAGTGTCTGTACTGTAATTGCCCCATGCTAATGCTAATGTAATACCATGTGCCCTCAGTGTCTGTAACTGCCCCATGCTCTTGCCCCCTCCAGGGCGGAATCAGGTGACCAGCGGCGCCGAGCATCATGGGAGGAGTGGCTCCAGACTCCGGGCCGGGCGGCGTGAAGGCGCCGGATGGCGGGTGGGGGTGGGCGGTGCTCTTCGGCTGCTTCGTCATCACGGGCTTCTCCTACGCCTTCCCCAAGGCCGTCAGCGTCTTCTTCAAGGAGCTCATCAAGGAGTTCCACGTGGGCTACAGCGACACCGCCTGGATCTCCTCCATCGTGCTCGCCATGCTGTATGGCACAGGTAGGGGGCGCTGTGCTGTATGTGCTGTACGGCACAGGTAGGGGGCGCTGTGCTCGCCATGCTCTATGGCACAGGTAGGGGGTGCTGTGCTGTATGTGCTGTATGGCACAGGTAGGGGGCGCTGTGCTCGCCATGCTCTATGGCACAGGTAGGGGGTGCTGTGCTGTATGTGCTGTATGGCACAGGTAGGGGGCGCTGTGCTCGCCATGCTCTATGGCACAGGTAGGGGGCGCTGTGCTGTATGTGCTGTATGGCACAGGTAGGGGGCGCTGTTCTCGCCATGCTGTACGGCACAGGTAGGGGGCGCTGTGCTGTATGTGCTCTATGGCACAGGTAGGGGGCGCTGTGCTCTATGGCACAGGTAGGGGGCGCTGTGCTCGCCATGCTCTATGGCACAGGTAGGGGGCGCTGTGCTCTATGGCACAGGTAGGGGGCGCTGTGCTCTATGGCACAGGTAGGGGGTGCTGTGCTCTATGGCACAGGTACGGGGTGCTGTGCTCTATGGCACAGGTAGGGGGCGCTGTCAGGGTCCTTTAGTCCTTTAGACACGGAGGATGCCACATACAGTACAACCCTACTCTACCCGTGTCATTGTCTCCAACAGTGCTCTACAGCACAGGTAGGGGGCGCTGTGCTCTACAGCACAGATAGGGGGCGCTGTGCTCTATGACACAGATAGGGGGCGCTGTGCTCTACAGCACAGATAGGGGGCGCTGTGCTCTATGACACAGATAGGGGGCGCTGTGCTCTACAGCACAGATAGGGGGCGCTGTGCTCTACAGCACAGATAGGGGGCCTGAGTTCAGCAGATGAGCCGAGACGGCCGTAATTGCGGATAAACGTCATTTTGTGTGTGTGTGTGTGTGTGTGTCTGTGTGTGTGTTTGTGTGTGTGTGTGTGAGTGTGTGTGTGTGTGTGTGAGTGTGTGTGTGTTCTGATGATCTCCCCCTGTTGCAGGGCCGATCTGCAGCATCCTGGTGAACAGGTTCGGCTGTCGGCCGGTGATGATGGTGGGGGGCATCTTCGCGTCTCTAGGCATGATCATGGCTTCCTTCGCCACCAGCATCTTCCACATCTACCTCACCACCGGCGTAATCACAGGTGTGTGTGTGTGTGTGTACATGTGTGTTTACGTCTGTGTGTGTTTACATATGTGTGGTCTGTCTTAGGTCTGGGCCTGTGTTTACATGTGTGTGTGTGTGTGTGTGTGTACAGGTCTGGGCCTGTGCGTTAACATGTGTGTGTGTGTGTGTGCGTCTGTTTACGTGTGATAACATGTGTTAACGTGTGTGTGTGTACAGGTCTGGGCCTGTGTGTTAACATGTGTGTGTGTGTGCGCCCTCAGGTCTGGGCCTGTGTGTTAACGTGTGTGTGTTAGATAGATAGATAGATAGATAGATAGATAGATACTTTATTGATCCCCAAGGGGAAATTCAAGACTGTTAAGTGTGTGTGTGTGTCTGTGTGTGTGTGTGTGTGTGTACATGTGTGTGTGTGTGTGTGTGTGTGTGTGTGTGTGTGTACAGGTCTGGGCCTGTGTGTACATGTGTGTGTGTGGGTGTGTGTGTACAGGTCTGGGCCTGTGTGTACATGTGTGTGTGTGGGTGTGTGTGTACAGGTCTGGGCCTGTGTGTTAACATGTGTGTGTGTGTGTGTGTGTGTGTGTGTTAACATGTGTGTGTGTGTGTGTGTGTGTGTGTGTGTGTTAACATGTGTGTGTGTGTGTGTGTGTGTTAACGTGTGTGTGTGTGTGTGTGTGTGTGTGTGTGGTGTGTGTGTGTTAACATGTGTGTGTGTTAACATGTGTGTGTGTGTGTGTGTGTGTGGTGTGTGTGTGTGTGTGTGTTAACATGTGTGTGTGTGTGTGTGCAGGTCTGGGCCTGGCTCTGAACTTCCAGCCGTCCCTGATCATGCTGAACCGCTACTTCAGCGAGAAGCGTCCGCTGGCCAATGGTCTGGCCGCCGCGGGGAGTCCAGTAGCGCTGTGCTGCCTCTCTCCGCTCGGTCAGCAGCTGAGCTACGCGTACGGCTGGAGGGGGGGCTTCCTCATCCTGGGGGGGCTGCTGCTCAACTGCTGTGTGTGTGGGGCGCTGATGCGACCGCTGACCGCGCCCAAGCGCCCGGACCAGGAGACGCCAGAAGCCGCGGAGGACCAGAAGGACGCGACGCTGACCGCCCCTCCGCCCCCCAAGGCCAAGCTGCTGGACTTCAGCGTGTTCCGTGACCGCGGCTTCGTCATCTACACGCTGGCGGCGGCCATCATGGTGCTGGGCCTGTTCGTGCCGCCCGTGTTCGTGGTCAGCTACGCCAAGCACCTGGGCGCCGAGGACACGCGCGCGGCTCTGCTTCTGTCCATCCTGGGCTTCATCGACATCTTCGCCCGGCCCACGTGCGGCGTGATCGCGGGCCTGCGCTGGGTGCGGCCGCGCTGCGTCTACCTCTTCAGCTTCGCCATGGTGTTCAACGGCACGGCCGACCTGCTGGGCTCGTTCGCGCGCAGTTACGACGAGCTGGTGGTGTTCTGCGTGTTCTTCGGCGTGTCGTACGGAATGGTGGGCGCGCTGCAGTTCGAGGTGCTGATGACCATCGTGGGCACCGAGCGCTTCTCCAGCGCCATCGGCCTCGTGCTGCTCGTGGAGGCCATCGCCGTGCTGGTGGGACCGCCCTCCGCCGGTCAGTACACACACACACGCACACACACACACACACTCACACACTCTCACACACACACATGCACACACAGACTCTCACACACACACACCTCTAACCACACACATGCACACACACTCACTCGTGCACACACTCACACTCATGCACAAACACACACCTCTAACCACACACATGCACACACACTCACACACACACGTAACAAAACCACAATCTGTAACGATATGTGTATCGAAACCAAGATCTGTAACGTTATGTGTATCGAAACCAAGATCTGTAATGATATGTGTATCAAAACCAAAATTGCCAATCCATTAACCTGTGTCACAGTGTGAGGAGGCAGAATTGACCTGTCGCTAAGCCCCGCCCCCCATTGTTACCGTGTGAAAACTCGGACAAACAAACCAGACTTGATTAGAAATACATTGTGGACAATGGTAGCTGACAGTATATGAAAGCAGGCTTTGAGGACGTTTTGGTCGATAAAGGATTTACTTTCCTCCAGAAGCTATCAAAAGGGACTTAATTATGCTATAGAGGGGTGTATTCAAAACTTTAGAATACATACAAGGTGACAAGCAGTTGTGGCAAGTAGCCGTGCAAATCACCGTGCAAAAACCACTGACGTTAATGCTAGCTAGCTAGCTAGTGGAAGATTGATACTAAGATATGTTAGGTTACGTTAATATTTGATGTAGTAAGAATATAGTAGTTGGTAAATGAGCATTTTCATCTTGGGATTTAACAGGGAACCTGTGCCCACGTTGTTGGCTTAGTAGCCTACATTACGTCGAGCTGTTGCAAACGCGAGAGACGTCCTGTAGGCTGCTGTTGATGAAAATATACCCCGTTTTCTAGCCTCTCGGGGTACCGGCTATCAGTATTACACGTCCCCCATGCAAAACGTTTGACCATGGTTATCCGTAGGGGTTTTTTGAGTTAATAAACTCCATAAATAATCATTAATTTGTCATTTTATGCCTCCTCCCTGTTGTTTCCTATGGAGCTGATGTCCGAGTCCCGTTGAGGCTGGACTGTCATTGGCTCATCGACAGGTCAATTGGGACACGCCCCTTCCAGTGTTTCCCGCAGCTTAAAGAGATACTATGCAGGGACCATATGTAATAATAATATATATAATAAAGGGACCATATGTAATAATAATATATATAATAAAGGCCATATGTAATAACTAGAAATGTGAAGTTAGAAATTAGAAATTAGAAATTACCAGTGCATGAAAATGCTAAAGTTGTGATGTAAAATATCATGTATAGTTAAAACAGATAATACAGAGATGGTTACTACGGTGATGCTAAGATAGACATGGTGGTTGCATAGCTTAATAAAAGTTGATAGTTTAAAAGTTGTTTAATAGATAGTGTGATGATAGTTTAAAAGTAGACCGTTTAAAAGTTGAAGGTAAATAGTTTAAAAGTTGTTGACAGACTGGAAGTTGAATGAATGTTGATATTCAAATAGTTTAATGGCTGTGTATAGGTAGATATTTGACGATAACTGAAAGTTGGAATGGCTCTAATATTTGCTAGCAGTTATGCTAAGATTTGTAACTATGCAAACCAATGCTACTTAGCTAATGTTTTATAGCAGTGCTAGCAATGCTAACCTGCTAACCATGCTACTTAGCTAATGTTTTCTAGCAGTTTAATGAATGTTGATATTCAAATAGTTTAATGGCTGTGTATAGGTAGATATTTGACGATAACTGAAAGTTGGAACGGCTCTAATGTTTGCTAGCAGTTATGCTAAGATTTTTAACTATGCTAACCATGCTACTTAGCTAACCATGCTACTTAGCTAACGTTTTCTAGCAGTTTAATGAATGTTGATATTCAAATAGTTTAATGGCTGTGTATAGGTAGATATTTGACGATAACTGAAAGCTGGAACGGCTCTAATGTTTGCTAGCAGTTATGCTAAGATTTTTAATTCTGCTAACCATGCTAGCATGCTAACCATGTTATTTAGCTAACCTAGCTAATAATTTTTAGCAGTTTTGTTAAAATGCTAACTAGCATGTTAGCATGCTAACTATGCTAACCATGTTACTTAGCTAACTTAGCTAATCATTTTTAGCAGTTTTGCTAAAAATGCTCATTAACATGCTAACTATGCTAACCATGTTACTTAGCTAACTTAGCTAATCATTTTTAGCAGTTTTGCTAACTATGCTAACTAGCAATTTAACATGCTAGCATGCTAAATATGTTAACCATGTTACTTAGCTAACCTAGCTAATAATTTTTAGTAGTTATGCTAAAAATGTTAATTAGCATGTTAGCATGCTAACTATGCTAACCATGTGACTTAGCTAACCTAGCTAATCATTTTTAGTAGTTTTGTTAAAAATGCTAACAATGTTAACATGCTAACCTTGCTAACCATGCTAACTAGCTACAGTGGGTAGGAGTCATAGTTGATGAAAACAGAACATTTTCATGCACTGTAATAATATATATAATAAAGGGACCATATGTAATAATAATATATATAATAAAGGCCATATGTAATAATATAGGGACCATATGTAATAATAATATAAATAATAAAGGGACCATATGTAATAATAAAATATATAATAAAGGCCATATGTAATAATAATATAGGGACCATATGTAATAATAATATAAATAATAAAGGCTAGATGTCTTGTCCGTGCTGCTGGCCAATGGAGGTCGACGTCCACACTTCGACGTCCACACCTCACACACAGCCGATGCCGGAAGTAAAAATTCAATGCAATTTCTCCATTGACAATTGCGGTATAAGCCATAAAAACTTAACTGCACGTGGTAGACTTAAAACCAGCTACGGCTGTACTAAGCGATTGTATATGCTCATATAGATGCCAAGAGTTCATGGGGCACTAACCTTGTTTTTAGATAAATGCCTTTTATTCGCCTGGAAAATCCAGACCCTGGTAATCTAGATAGATTAAGGGTCTGGCCACGAACAATGTAATGGCTCAACTCGAGGGGCGGCAACAAGCATGCATTTGAAAATCTCACTGCATGCAATTGGATAACACTAGACCGATGTTTACTCTGAATGATTCCGGACTTCGACACAATTGGATAACACTATGACCAATGTTTACTGACCTCCAACGTTGCAGAGCTGTCGTCATCAGTTTAGCTCTGTTTAGCCTCTGGCCCGCATATATCAGATAAGCCGATTTGATTGGTTCCCCGGGATGCAAGGGATAAAAGTAACCTGCATCATTGCTCATTCCATTGTGCTCTCGCGAGAACTCTGGATTTCCAGGGTAGACATTTTCCACGATAGTATCCTGATTGGAGTGCGCTTCTCTGTTTACTTTTCGACGCAATACTACTAATCACTGCTAAGAAACTAGTCCCTCAAAATGTTATGCAATCATTGAAATGCATGGATAGAATAATGTTAGAAATATAAAACTATCAACACATAGACATTTACATCGACAGTCGGCCGTTATAATTTATTTGTCTGCCGTTATAATGTATTTGCCTGGGTGTACTGTGGAGTGGGTAAGACTGTTTTTAGTGGCATGCTAACATACTGATTACTTGCGCTAGCTTAGCACCTGCAAACTCTGCAACTAGAAGGACTGGATGAAACGTGTTGAAAACGGTCTCCACTGATAAATATCACACATGCTAACTTGGAAATGAGGTCCTTTGTCCAATATCCTGAACCACCCTTTAAAATTGTGTTGTTGCCTATAGCAATGCTATAGTAAATCAGCTTTTGCATGCCAGTGCTACAAGATGATGGCTTACTTCCACATTGGCAGATAACACAAAGATCTGTGCATATGCCAAGTTCCTCTTCAAGTGCTGTCTCATCATCCATTGCAGTGAAATGGAAAATAATGAATCAAGACAGTACTGAGCACAACTAAATACTGATATTTATCCTAGGGGAAAATATTGCTTCTTACAACAGTCTCATCTTTCAGAAACAAAATTTAGAAAATGAACTGCTATCTTAATACTTTGTGCCCCTTAATGTGCTTTGTAAGAAATTATAAGGTGGCTTGTAACTCATAAAATTAAATCCCATTTTTTAAGAGATTGATAAATTCGTATTTAATTATATTATTGATATCTACCATCAAAATCTTCCAAAATATTTAGATTATTATCTTTTGCCCACCCGTAACTTCAACTGAACAGATAACAATGGACATGCCACATTACTAACATCAAAACCTTTAGGACAATGCTAGTCTTCAGGGTTACAGAAATTGCCAGGAGAAAGTGGACAACACCTTGTCCATGAAGGGAAATATAGCAAAGGCCACAGTTAACAGTCATACTTACTTATGGAAAGTTACCACAGCACAGAAAGCTATAATTTACAGCTGGAAGTAGCACTGCTTGTACTGTGGAAAGGACTGCATGGGCAATATTGAAAGAGATATTGGTCAGGTCATGACTATGCTAGTGGAAGTAGCACTGCTTGTACTGTGGAAAGGACTGCATGGGCAATATTGAAAGAGATATTGGTGAGGTCATGACTATGCTAGTGGAAGTATTTCACTGCTATGTAACTACTAAGCACATTTGCCTACAGTAATTGCAATCAGAATCTTGATTCTTATATATAAAGGAGGGGTATTGAACTCATTGTGCTGTAGATAGGGACTCCCCATGTCAAAAACAACCAAGTCTATATGCTAAATTATGTAAAAATGCTATTATTACAGTAATTGAATTGAACATGGCATGTTGATTAGCATGTCTCCACCTTCAATAACCTTGTATATCAGGGGATGAAACTGACCTTAACCTTTGACCCCATGGCCCTGAGTCCCTAAGTTCATCTAACTTGTATAGACAATAAATGTACTAGAGCAGCGGTTCCCAAACTTTTCCCCCTGCGTACCACCGCCTACATTCCGACTCGGCTCGCGTACCCCCACCATCCGACACATAAACACATAAAAACGTAACGCATTCTATAACACCCCCCCCCCCCCCGCGTTGACAATATTTGTCCGTTTTCCGGTTTTAGGAGCGTGCATTTGGTCAGTTAAAAAGTTATGAAAAGTAGCCTGCATAGTAGCCTAACTACATCCACATACAATATCTTATAATAAGCCTACAACAACGCCTGACAAGGATGTATTCGTTTGGACAACATTAGGCTATACAGCCTAGAAAGGCTAAACTTAGGCTACCTTTAGTTTGTTAAATGTAAAGCCTAGCTTAATGTTACCTTTCTTGCCCATCTGAAATAACTCCTAGCTTTGCTCTTTCCCTCCTTTCTGTTTTTGTTGTTTTCAAAAACCTGTTATAACCTGTTATAAACTTTCCCCCCACGGACCATCCAACGCATTCAAAAGTAACGCATTCTATTAGCTATTCCAGGCGTCATGTTTAATAAGCTGCCCTTTTTTTGATGAACACATTATAAATGATATCCTTTAATTTCATGTTTCCATATCATTATGACCTGATTCGAAATTATGTATTTATTCATGAATTAATTACAAAAGATTAAAAATTTTCATTTTACACCTGTCCGCCATAGCCCTTTTCATCTCGCGTACCCCCTAGAAGCAGCTCATACCACAGTTTGGGAATCCCTGTACTAGAGTTAATGAAGATCCATCAGTCTGCTTTGGAGATATGAACCAAATACTGCATGTGAGTTATTTGTGTGACCCCTTGTAACCTTGACCTTTGACCTCAAGACCTAAATTGTCTTGCCAGCTCTTTGACAACTTATAGTGGGTAAGTAGACCAAGGGCCCGTCCCAATACCTCCCCTACCCCTAGAGTTTTGCCCTAACCCTCGTTTTTGCGCGTGCACGTGTAGGGCTAGGGTGTCCCATTACTTTAGGGAGCAAGGGGAAGTGCTATTTTTCCCTTAAAATCAACCCTCAAAATATAGCCAGGACCGATGCAGGCTTAAAACGAAGTGGGAGATGAAATTACCCAGGATACCGTGCGAGCTCAGCGAGCCGGCCAAATTTTTCATATATTTTCGCAAATAAGCATATTAAAATTTCGAAATATGTTGGAATATGTTAGTTTGATGCACATCTGATGGACTGTTGAGTTTTGAAAACTAATGTTAGAATAATGTTAGAATATCTCACAAAGCTATCTGACGATGTTATGATATCTGCTGAGTGCTTTGAGAGAGTCTGCCCATCAAATAACGTTAATATATCTGATCTGGGTAGTTTCGTCAAAATTTAAGGTGTGTGTTCTGGCGTTCACATGAACACGAATATCTTTGTTGATTAACCAGACGTAGATAAACCAGCACAGCCCACACAACATTGACCGCTGGAATGGGCATGTTCCTGAATGAAAATAGTAGCAGGCTACCGGCAGACACGTCGGTGCTGCGCGTGATGTAGGTGAGCACGTTCGCTACGCTAATTTGCATATAGTGGTGTCCCAATTCATAGGGAAAGATCTTCACCTCCACTTCCCTTGTCGAGGGGGCTTTAATGTTGAGGGCAATCAAAACCAAGTGGAAGTTTTAAGGGGGGAGAAATGGGACGGGCCCCAAGTTTGATGAATATCTTTCAATTGGCTTAAGAGATATCAGCTAATATCAAGATGTACTAACATACGTTTTTGGCCCAAAACTCATTGTGCCATGCTCCATTCAAAGCCCTATATATTTTTTTCGGTACAAATCTGCGCTGTAGGCACCACAAATTCTTAATCTACAGAAAATTACGATTCAAATTATACCAAATATGCTTTTGCTGTATTTACTTCCACCTTTGACCCTTTTCTAGGCTAATTCGCTCAGACTAATACACTATCAAATAGACCACTGTAAATGTTAGTTTAAACACTCAAACTTTTCAGGTAGCCGACAGGCTAACCTTTAGCATTTCCGACATTGTATGTCATTACATAATGCAGCTAACATTAGCTTACATGCTGCAACACAGGTATGAAATATATTGTTTTTGTCAGTGTCCAAATGGGTGAAAGCCACTTTAAATCGGGTCACATTATTGACTGTTGTGTGTCCGAGAGTCAGCTTGTGGGTTTTGTAAGGGCCAGCATGAGGGACAAGACCTACAAAGTTGTGGTGAGTTAAGCAGGGAGGTTGGTAACGTTAATGCTGCTAGTTAACATTAGCTAAGCTACTGTAGCCTTCATACTGTATGATTCATATCAATCATTAACCTAGGAATACTTCTTCGTGCATTTAATGAACATTTTATGTAATAATTCACGGCAAATTAATAAACTGAATATGGTGGTCCAAGAGCAGACCATGCACCAGTCCATGCATCAGCCCGACTGAGCAGTACAGCATAGGATGACAGTCAGGTATAAAGCACTGCACCATGTTGCTATAACGTTAACGTTAACCGCTTTCACACACACACACGATATAAAATACACGATGATAAATATAAAATTCAACATCAAAACACTATTATTTACACGATTACTCCTGAAATAACTTTTATTAACTGCACATTCACTATATAAAAATCACTGTTTGGAGGAAAGGGTTTGCGTGGTGTCGCTGGTGTTCAAATGTTCAAATGGCAATATTTGCGCCGTTTCGTCCTTGCTTATATTATTCAGTGAGGCGTGGTGGTTTATGGGATGAGTAGTTCCTTCGCTCGGAAATGAAAATATGTACACAGTCTTGTACCTTTGACTTTTTTTGAATTTTCTCTTCGTTTTTTGGGAAAAAAATTTGGGAATGGGAATCTTACTTACGGCACCTAACCGCATTTTGGCTGTGGGCGGGAATGTGCAGCCCTATTGTTCTGCCTTTAGTAGAAGAAGAGATATATACAGCGGATGTATGTGGTAAAAGTTAAGTTTAATAAACAGAACACTGAAGAACTCACGTGTGTAAGTCAAGTCCAGATTATAGCTACGTTAATAATGTTTGTAAGAAACCAAACCGTTTGTTAATCTGTCAAGATTTCAGCGAGATAAGAGTATTTGTGTTCGTGCAGATCACTCACCTTACATCAGGTACCACAGAGCCCACCAGATAGCTTGCCTGTGACAAGATGGCCGTCGGTGATGCCGTTAGAGACATATATATATATAGAATGGCTAGATGTCTCATGGCGGAGTCTCCAACGGCATCACCGGCGGCCATCTTGTCACAGACAAGCTATCTGGTGGGCTCTGTGGTACCTGATGGCTCTTCTTCTACTAAAGGCAGAACAATGCCCCCAGGCTATAACAATGACACCTTCAGGTCAGTGCACCATTGAAACACAATGTTGAGTTAGCGAACTGGCCGCAAGATGGCCGCGAGGTGCGGACGTCGAGCTCCATTGGCAAGCACATCTAGCCTTTATTATCTATGGTTAGAGACTCCGCCATAGCACATCTAGCGTTTATTATGTATATCTATGGCAGTGACTATGACTATGCATTTCTTCGCTGTTTTCTCGCTTTTTGCTCGCAGATTTCTCTGCAGAGCTCCCCCTACTAGGGGTGTGACTTTCGAAACCGACGTCTCGAATCAGTGTCGAGGCTTCGAAGCACAAGTGTTTCGAAACACTGCTTCGAAATGTGGTTCAAAACAGCCATGTCATGTGACCACTGCTTCGAAACATCGTTCAAAATCCCCATGTCATGTGACCAAAGTTAAGTGAACCTTCGGTGCATTTCACCGGTGTCGGCAGGCATGCCCGCGCGTTCAATTAACAGTGTAGCTTTCTCTTAAGCAATAACCATGATGGTGTAGTGGTCAGTGAGGGTGATTTTTGCATGGTAGCCCAGGCTGCTCAAATGTGGTTCGATCCCCGTTTGATTTGTAAGGTATTGTTTCAGACCGTATCTGTTTATGTTTTCTACTTCACCATTAACCACACAGTTTCAACTAAACTCTCAGAATGGTCAAAAATCGAGAGTTTTTATAAGAAGAAAGTGATTTAGAGAACACAGTGGCAGCAATAAGATTCTCTTTATTGTGACTTCATGTGGTCTCCCTTCCAGTTATTGACCAAGGGTATGCTGCTTAGCTTTTGACAAAGACTGAACACAGGTAACACAACGAGCCACGAACTTTAAAGACTACATCTCCAATACGAAGCATTTGACAGATTTGTTTCACCCTAAACAGCTCTGAGGTGTCGGAATTGTTTCAAAGCTTCGGAACAATTCGGCACAATTGCTTCGAACGTTTCAGTGTTTCATAAAGCCTCGCTTTGCCCATCCCTACCCCCTACAGCTTCAGAGTATATATTTGACGACACTCCTCAATCGGTCAGTCTGCCGTTTCCAGTAGCGTGCGGTGACCATACATGTTGGTAGGGCAGAAAGCGTTGTCTGACTTTTTTTAATAGCCTATCATTTGGGCTACATTAAAATTACATATTTTACATGCTTAAATCACGTCACAGTCAGAAATATAAGTGGATTAAAATTGTAGATCAGTAACCCGTCAGTTAAATTTGCACATTCTCATCACGTTAAACCAGCAAAGCATAGCAACCGTTGTTGCTATAGGTAAACAAAACCTTGTGTTGTCTGGCTTGCTAACTAACTATCTAATATTTGTAAGTAGTTGGGTTTTATAACTGCAACTAAAAACAGTTGGGTGTCATGGATAATTGTCTGACCACTCGCTGTAGAAATAGGCCTATATTATAGGCTCATTCTGAATGCAGTGTGTGGCCAGGGTTGGGTCAGATTACTTTGAAATGTAATCCATTACTGACTACAAATTACATGGCAATTTTTGTAATCAGTAACGTAATCAGTTGGATTACCAAAAACATGTAATGTAATCTGATTACTTTAGGATTACTTTTAGATTACTTCAATAAATATGTCCCTTAAGTAAAAGACACCACCACTGAATTGATGAAAGAATTCTCATTCTATTTTTCTCTTTATTATTTCATTACATCTAAGAAATCTCTTTGCTCTGAGTAAAGCATTCCTGTGTGAATTAACTGATCTTTTCCTCCAAAAATCTTAATGTAGCCCTTTGTTTTAGTGTTATCATTTACTTTGAGTTCACCAGGTCCCATTGCCTGAAAAACACCCAAAACTAATACATTTCTATAGCTATTCTCCACTTTGGGGGTGGTGTTTTGGTGGTTGAAATTTTCACCCCATTCCAAAATTGATCACTTAGTCATCATGGATGTGATCATGGATCACTATTCTCCAAACATGGACAACTCAGCTTAACCTTTATAAGGGCACACCTGGACAATGAATTTAGCTTTCGCTGGATTTTTTTGACCCAGGGACATGGCCTGAGATTGAATGACACCATGTCCATTTCAATTGTGGGGGTGAGAAAATTATTCCTTTGGGATGTTTTTCAACCAGGGGGACCAAACAAGAGGCTACATTAAGATTAGGAGGAAAATATCAGGCAGTGTGCCGAGAGTTAGTAAGTAAGTATAGATACTCTTTTGATCCCGTGAGGGAAATTTGGTCTCCCAATCTGTGAATTAGTGAAGCACACAGAGCACACAGTGAACACACAGTGAGGTGAAGCACACAATGAGCACACAGTGAGGTGAAGCACACAATAACCCGGAGCAGTGAGCTGCCTTGCTACAGCGGCGCTCGGGGATCAGTGAGGGGTTAGGTGCCTTACTCAAGGGCACTTCAGCCATGGATGTGGGCATGGGCTCAACCACTTCCCCCGCCCATATTTTTTCTACTGGTCGGGGATCGAACCGGCAGGCCCGAAGCTTGTTAAATTAAAAGATAGCTAGGCTATCATAAAAAAAAGTTTCATTGTTTGCATGATAAAATGTAATCAGGTAATCCCCAACAATGTAACTGTAATCTGATTACACATTTGTTTTATTGTAATCTGGGCTGATTACAGTTACTTGATTTTTGTAATCTGATTACGTAATCCAGATTACATGTAATCCGTTACTACCCAACCCTGTGTGTGGCCATACCTTTGAACACTGTTGCCTTCTCGTTTTTGCGCTGTCCAAAGATGCTATTAAATCCACTAGCTACTAAACCAAGAAAGACATCAGGTTTAGCTAACTTATATTCTAATTTCAACCTCTCAAATTGTTTTTTTTTAACAGAAACTCAACATGGTTAACAGGTGCAACACTACTCACCATTTCTTCATCTTGAAATGAAACGATAGGCCTAATTTATAACTGGCGGAATAATTTGAGCAGTTCTAGAATATGACCATGGGGCAGACTACTTTACGACCATACAGGCATCTTTTAGTGCGGATTGCAATCCTTATTGAAGCCGCCAGGGTTATGCGATAAATATATTGAGGAATGCGATCGTCGAGGTGCCCTACCCCAACATTGCATGACACATTCAATTCAACGAGAATCGCCACCATCATCCAAAAGTTGATGTCAATAGACCAAAAATAGTTGGAAAGCCTACAGAAACTACAGATAATTATTTAATTAAAAATAGACTTAGAGCTATGATTTACTGAGGAACTATTTTTTGTGGAGGATGCTTCAGGTAGTTCGCTGCCCCACCTGCCCATATGGACCACATGCGCCTGGCCATTTCCTCTTTCCTCCAACAACGGTTTACTCGCACACGCACGCACGCACACACACACACACACACACACGCACGCACGCACGCACACACACACACACGCACACACACACACACACACACTTACATATCTGAAGAAGGAAATGAGTAGAGGTTCTGAGCCCATCCCAGAATGTCACCGCTTAAATCTGTGCTTCAGATTTACATATCTGAAAAAGGAAATGTTGCTCTGTGAAGCAGTCCTACACACACACACCTCTAACCACATTAAGTTATTAAGTTGCTGTGTCTGATAGGCTGTACGTGGGTTCCTGTGTGTGTGTGTGTGTGGTTAATTAAGATTACAGTGTTTGTGGGTATCAGTGAGTGTTATGTAAAGAGCTCATAATCTCTCTGGTATTAAGGAACTGAGCCGTGTTCTGGTGGACGAAGTGACAAGACCCTGAAGGACTTCACACCTGTGTGGTGTCTGTGTGTGTGTGGTGTGTGTGTGTGTGTGTGTGTGTGTGTGGTGTGTGTGTGTGTGTGTGTGTGTGTGTGGTGTGTGTGTGTGAGTGTGTGTGTGTGTGTAGTGTGTGTGATGTGTGTGTGTGGTGTGTGTGTGTGTGTGTGGTGTGTGTGTGTGTGTGTGTGTGTGTGTGTGTGTGGTGTGTGTGTGTGTGGTGTGTGTGTGTGTGTGTGGTGTGTGAGTGTGTGTGTAGTGTGTGTGTGTGTGTGTGAGTGTGTGTGTGTGTGTGTGTGTGTGTGGTGTGTGTGTGTGTATGTGTGTGTGTGTGTGTGTGTGTGTGTGTGTGTGTGTGTGTGTGTTGGTGTGTGTGTGTGGTGTGTGTGTGTGTGTGTGTGTGTATGTGTGTGTGTGTGTGTGTGGTGTGTGTGTGTGGTGTGTGTGTGTGTGTGTGTGTGTGTGCTGCAGGGCGCCTGCTGGACTTAACCCATAAGTACCGGCACCTGTAATTCTCAATAATTAAATATACCCTTCCCGTAACATATGTGTGTGTGTGTGTGTGTGTGTGTGTGTGTGTTGCAGGGCGCCTGCTGGACTTCACTCATAACTACCAGTACGTGTTCCTGCTGGCGGGCTCGGAGGTGGTGCTGTCGGCGCTGGTCCTGGCCACCTGCAACTTCCTGTTCATCAAGAAGAAGGAGCCGGAGCTGCCCGCGGTGAAAGAGCGCCCCCCGGAGGAGATACGGGAGCTCAGCTGCGCGCTGAAGGAGGAGCAGGAGGCGCAGGCCGGCCCCAGTGGCACCTCCTCCGCCACCACCTCCTCCGCCACCGCCTCCCAGGGCACCAGCGGCTCTAGTGGCTCCGCCTCCCCGGCACTCAGTCCCGCCCCTGTTGCCGAGGCGACCACCACCAAGGTGGAGGAGGGGGGTGGGGCCAGCGGGCCGCAGGTGGAACCCGAGTCCTCGCTCTGAGGAAGCGTCTGGTTTCCATGGAGATGAGACACTCCATGTCACACTGTGATGTGCAATATGCAAGTGTGTGTGTGTGTGTGTGTGTGTGAAAGAGATAGGAAGTAAAACAACACAATGGAGTTTTGGTGTAAAACTAGCATGCTAGCTAGCTAAAAGGCAAACATCACCAGAGCCTTATAGGCACTGCTAGAAGCTTTAGCGAGCTAGCTAGCTAAAAGGCATGCAGAACCTTGCAAACACCACCCAGAGCCTTCTTGGCAATGCTTACAGGTTGCTAGCATGCTAACTGGTGTCTTGCTGCGAGTTCTTTCCTTTTTTTAACTGCATTGTGCATGTCCTGGATGTTTATCTGTCCAACACCTGACCATTGAATTTCAACACCAAAACTAAATGACGGGGATATATCTAGGCAGACTGCTGTAGAAGGGTCTAGTATCCGGTTCTAGGCAGACTGCTGTAGAAGGGTCTGGTGTCCGGTTGTAGGCAGATTGACGTAGAAGGGTCTGGTGTCCGGTTCTAGGCAGACTGCTGTAGAAGGGTCTGGTAGGGTCTAGTATCCGGTTCTAGGCAGATTGATGTAGAAGGGTCTGGTATACGGTTCTAGGCAGATTGCTGTAGAAGGGTCTGGTATCCGGTTCTAGGCAGACTGCAGCAGGTTCTGACCTACCTCAGGCTCCCCAGAACCGGGTCCAGAACGTGCAGCCAGATAACAGAGCGCACACACAGCTGTGTGTCTAGGGTTGGGGTCAGATCAGACGTTCAGAAACCACCATCTCATTTGTGTTGGATGCGTGTGTGTGTGTGTGTGTGTGTGTGTGTGTATTCAAACCTATGGTTTACATAGAACCTATACTGTAGTGCGGCAATGCAGTACAACAACAATGTATTTAGTCTTGTTTATTTGCTATTTTGTATATGTATGTATGTATGTATTTATTAATTTATTTATCAGTTCATATTAGATATAGGAATATAGTTGGAATGACTTGTGATGTATTTATTGTATGTCATTTTCATTACTGTGGGCATTCTCCTAGCAGGCAGCTCTATGGTGCGTTACTGCAGTGGTTCTTAACTGGCTTTGGGACCCACAGTTTCCTATGTTCATGAAGTCGCGACCCATATATTTGTATAGCGATCAAGCCAACAGATATGGTGAGCTACATGGTAAGACGCACAAAGTGCCTGTAGGCCTACTTGTTTGGAACATGCGGATGTTTGGCATTACATTTGTGAAGTCTTCAACTCCTGATGTCACCTTTCAGAGTGCTCGACAAGTTTGTCTGACGGGTGCTTTGTTTTGTGACATTTTCTCTCATGTGCCAGCAAATGTGAACAACGAACACAGGGCTTTCTATCTCATTTTGTCTCAATTTAAGTGAATCCATCCTACTTCAAATATTCAGGGTCGTAGCCTACTTGCTACCTGGCACATAAACATTGTCTATGTCCATGGCAATGACTGATATACAAATAAAGTCTATCAAAATAAAAGTCCAATATTAGATCTGATAAGGTAACATGGGAAATGGGCAACTTTTATTTATTTATTTATTTATTTATTTATTTATTTTTAACCACAAGCTCCGTGACCCACCCAAAGCGGTTCTGCGACCCACTTTTGGGTCCCGACCCACTAGTTAAGAACCACTGTGTTACAGGACCTATGGACCATGGCATGTTAGGGCCTACACACACAGGCATGGCATGTTAAGACCTACACACACACGCGGGCATGTTAGTCTACCTCACTCGTTTCTCTGTTTTTACTTTGGCAAGGTAACACGTCAATCTGAATGTGTAATGATGAGTTTGGACTCTGTGATCGACTGCTTTAGCCTAGCGCACTGTACATCTCCCGAGGAGATGACGAAGTTGCTGCTTTAACTCAGAAGATGTTGGTCTGATGAAGATTAAACCAAAACATGTTTCAGGAATAGATGGCCAGAGCTAAGTCTCCAACAGCTGGTACACACACACACATACACACTAGTGTTGTCACGATACCAAAATTATGACTTCGATACGATACCTGCCATAAATATCACGATGCTCGATACTAAAACGATACTACGGCGAAATCCTAAGATATCTGGAGAAGAAAGGACTCATACCTCCTCCAAGTGTATTGAGTCATTTGTGTTGAATTTGGTGCACTTTTGTAGTGTGTAGGTCAATTCTGGGTTCTAAACTTCCTACATAATTATTATTTTTTTATAGTCAGTAAAATAGTAGGCCTACTTTGTGTGATTAAGTCCTTTATTGTTTGTTATAGTTCATTTACATTGTGTTGTGGCAATAAAGTAGCTTTAAATAGCCAAACTAGGCTAGATCGATCAAGGTCAGTGTTAAAATTACTGCATGCAAATCACTGAATGCTATGCAGAGGGGCCTAATCTTTAGGCCATCTGATGTACAGTATAGGCTACCCTAGGCCTTCCCATGTTCATGGGATTTCTTTGACAGTTGCAAAGGGGAAAATGTGAGGATAGTCTTCTTTGTGCCCAGTGTACAAGTACGACGTTCCAACCACTCAGGTCTTCGTCAGATAGGCCTACACCATTACCTGTTGCAATATATCTGTGTGCATTCCTACATTACGTCTATTTCTTTGATAACATGATTTGCTACCACGTACTGTAACAATAAGCCGCTATTATTATTAGGACTCAACACGCTTGGTGGTGTTATGCTGTGGGCATTAATTAGCGCATTTCGGGTAGCCTATCCTACATCTGGGCAATAATTATTGAACAAATTGCAGTCTACATGCCATGACAAATATTACCAGTAGTAGGCTGCTACTGACCGAACATGAAATAGATCGTTTACAAGTTATGGTAATGTTATTCTGGCGTGAACATTGCGCTTTCATCGCGTTAGCACCCTTGATTACAGCTCGTTATGTCTCGTCAAAATGATTACAGCTCTGTCTCAAAATTCATTGATGAAGGAAGGTTCGCTTTATCCCAGAGAACCATACTCGTTTCACTTAGGCTAGACTAAAACATAAGAGAAGAACTTGGCACTAACCATGTAGTCGTGTTTTCTATAGCATATTCGTTAACCTGTCGTTCTTTGAACTCTTTAAAAATGTTGGGATATATCTGCGAGGTGTTTAGCCAAGTTCCATGCGTAGCCTACTGCTTTTAAATGACTTTGTGTACCTGATGGCTTGCCTTCACGCTATGTATCCGAAATAGAAATAGCACACCTTTTGTTTTATCCACAAGGCCTAGAACTGTCGGCAAAGAACTATGTTGACGTTGGCTGCGCACTCACTCACTCAGAGCTGCCTGCTTGACACGCCCACTTGCCTAGATGCGTGCAAGGAGCAGTGGGAGCAGCAGTTGACACAGAACGTTATTATTTTAATAAAGTATCGATTCTAAAAACGTCTGAAATCGTATCGTTTTTTGCGTGAAGGCATCGCGATACCTTTTTAGTATCGATACACCGTGCAACACTAATACACACACACACAGACACACAGACACAGATACTACTGCTAGTGTTTCTGGCAGATACATGCCATTCTGTACAGTGAGGACGCACACACACACACATACTCTCACACACACACACTTACACACACACACACATACACACAGTTAGGACAGCTGTCTGACATCTTCATGTGGTTGTGCCTTGTCCCTCAGAGGGATTAAATAGTGTTGAGACTGTAGACTTGTAGACTGTAAATAAAGGGGCTGTCTTCTTCTCCAACTTGTGTCCTTGTGATTCTGTTGGGAGGACTTGGGATCAGACAGACCCATTCTGATAGGAAAGACCCATTCTGATCAGACAGACCCATTCTGATAGGAAAGACCCATTCTGATCAGACAGACCCATTCTGATAGGACAGACCCATTCTGATCAGACAGACCCTCAACCACTCTTGCCCTCAGCTCTCCACTGTGTGTGTGTGTGATGAAGACCACTGTGTGTGTGTGTGTGATGAAGACCACTGTGTGTGTGTGTGTGTGATGAAGACCACTGTGTGTGTGTGTGTGATGAAGACCACTGTGTGTGTGTGTGTGTGATGAAGACCACTGTGTGTGTGTGTGTGTGTGTGTGTGATAAAGACCACTGTGTGTGTGTGTGATGAAGACCACTGTGTGTTGTGTGTGTGTGTGATGAAGACCACTGTGTGTGTTTGTGATGAAGACCACTGTGTGTGTGTGTGTGTGATGAAGACCACTGTGTGTTGTGTGTGTGTGTGTGATGAAGACCACTGTGTGTGTGTGATGAAGACCACTGTGTGTGTGTGTGTGTGTGTGATGAAGACCACTGTGTGTGTGTGTGTGTGATGAAGACCACTGTGTGTGATGAAGACCACTGTGTGTGTGTGTGTGTGTGATGAAGACCACTGTGTGTGTGTGTGTGATGAAGACCACTGTGTGTGTGTGTGTGATGAAGACCACTGTGTGTGTGTGTGTGTGTGTGATAAATACCACTGTGTGTGTGTGTGATGAAGACCACTGTGTGTTGTGTGTGTGTGTGTGTGTGATGAAGACCACTAGTGTGTGTGTGTGATGAAGACCACTGTGTGTGTGTGTGTGATGAAGACCACTGTTTGTGATGAAGAGCACTGTGTGTGTGTGATGAAGACCACTAGTGTGTGTGTGTGTGATGAAGACCACTGTGTGGGAGGCCCTCAGCCTTTGTGTGTGAGTATGCGACGCTAAGCTCCTTAGCTCTTGATAACTGTAAAGATATATTCTATTTCCACTAATCTCTGAAGCCTCCCCATTCCAGTGCTAGCGTAGCCTAGCGTGTGAGGCAAAGACCCACGCTGAGGACAACTAATGGGATCAGGTGATGCCAAGCTACTGTAGTTAGCCTCCGCTAGCAGGTTAGTTAGCCTCCGCTAGCAGTCTATTCAGTTAGCATCATTTACTTTTAATACTAATATCAGACATGTCCTGGGTCAAAGGTCAAGCCATGCGTGAGTCACCCATCAGCTGTGTGTCTGGCCCAGCTGGGTGAAGAGTGTGTGGGCAGCTGGTCATCAGAGTGTGTGTGTGTCGTCATGTCACGTCCGCTAGTTCAGAGGAAGCGAGAAAACACACTCAATCCTCTTAGTGTGGGACTTAAGCAGGAGCAGGATCCCCCCCCCACACACACACACACACCACTCCACATACACACACACACACCACTTCACATACACACACACACACACACACAGTGTGGGATTTAAGCAGGAGCAGGATTCAGAGCCTCAATCAGCTGGTGGTCACCGCCCAACACACTGCAGTTACTCTCTCTCTCTCTCTCTCTCACACACACACACACACACAGCCCCTCCTCTGTACTTGTCTCACACACAAACACACACCTAGCTCAATCTACCACAGAAATAGAAGTCACTCCCCCCACACACACATACACCACTCCACATACACACACACACACCACTCCTCCCCACATATACACACCACTCCACACACACACCACTCTCCATATACACACACACACACCATCCCCCCCCCCCCACACACACACACACCACTCCACATGCAGACACATCCCCCCCACACACACACTTCCCATGGCTTTCTTGAGCTGTGTTGTAAACACACTCGGGGGCACATCTCTCCTCTCGTGCCCATGGGGGGGCATTTGGTCACATCTCTCCTCTCGTGCCCATGGGGGGGCATTTGGTCACATCTCTCCTCTCGTGCCCATGGGGGGGTATTTGGTCACATGCCCATGGGGGGCATTTGGTCACATCTCTCCTCTCGTGCTCATGGGGGGGCATTTGGTCACATGCCCATGGGGGGCATTTGGTCACATCTCTCCTCTCGTGCCCATGGAGGGGCATTTGGTCACATGCCCATGGGGGGCATTTGGTCACATCTCTCCTCTCGTGCTCATGGGGGGCATTTGGTCACATGCCCATAGGGGGCATTTGGTCACATCTCTCCTCTCGTGCCCATGAGGGGGCATTTGGTCACATGCCCATGGGGGGCATTTGGTCACATCTCTCCTCTCGTGCTCATGGGGGGCATTTGGTCACATGCCCATAGGGGGCATTTGGTCACATCTCTCCTCTCGTGCCCATGGGGGGGCATTTGGTCACATGCCCATGGGGGGCATTTGGTCACATCTCTCCTCTCGTGCCCATGGGGGGCATTTGGTCACATGCCCATGGGGGGCATTTGGTCACATCTCTCCTCTCGTGCCCATGGGGGGGCATTTGGTCACATGCCCATGGGGGAATTTGGTCACATCTCTCCTCTTGTGCTCATGGGGGGCATTTGGTCACATGCCCATAGGGGGCATTTGGTCACATCTCTCCTCTCGTGCCCATGGGGGGCATGAAGTCCAGACCTCAGCGATGGCTCTGGATTGGCCGGATGTGTTTTCCATCTCAACCCCCAGCGCCGCTACACCACTGCAGGACACACACACACCTGTGACACACACACACACCTGAGACACACACACACACCTGAGACACCAGTGCAGGAGTAGGAGAGGTGGTCCGCAGTGATCTCCTCCTCAGCTGCAGAGATGAGCAGCAAGAAAGCTGGTGTGTGTGTGTGTGTGTGTGTGTGTGTGTGTGTGTGTGTGTGGAGGTTGGAGGTTTGTGTATTTATGCCGTTTGATCTGTAGGTTCCCTGACCATGAGGAGCCCTGTGAACAGAGAGCTAGTGAGAGCTGCTGGTGTGTGTGTGTGTGTGGTGAGAGCTGCTGGTGTGTGTGTGTTGGGGTGGAGGTTATCAGGTGAGAGCTGCTGGTGTGTGTGTGTGGTAGTGAGAGCTGCTGGTGTGTGTGTGTGTTGGCGTGGAGGTTATCAGGTGAGAGCTGCTGGTGTGTGTGTGTGGTGAGAGCTGCTGGTGTGTGTGTGTGTGTGCTGTTGGGTTATCAGATGAGAGCTGCTGGTGTGTGTGTGTGTCTGTTGTTGGGTTATCAGGTGAGAGCTGCTGGTGTGTGTGTGTGTTGGCGTGGAGGTTATTAGGTGAGAGCTATTGGTGTGTGTGTGTGTGTGTGAGAGCTGCTGTTTCAGTGATTAGACTTCTGGCCCCATAAATCCAGGGGCAGGTGGGGGAGGGGCAGGTGTCCCAAGGGCATCGGTTCACACCCCAGTTCACGCAGATACATTATGTAGTGTAATGGAGGCAGACTGAGCTAGCGTGCTAGTTGCCCGTGTAAATCCTCACAGCCCTAACCTTAAGAACGCTTCTAACCGCTGAGTTGGAAGCCTGGGCTTTTAGCTCAGTGGTTAGAGTGTTCGTCTCCCATGCTGGTGTGTGTGTCGAGGTGGCGGGTTCGAGACCCGTGAGCGGCAAATGAACCGACCTTGTGACAGTAGCAGGAAATGTATATATACTCTTTTGATTCCGTGAGGGAAATTTCTCCTATATAATGTAGGCAGCAGGATATATATGATATTCCTGCTGAAAAAACAGCCTGACCAGCTAAAGGTGGTTTGCTGGTTGACCAGCTTGTTTGACCACCCTATGATGGTTGACCAGCTACCATCTCTTGTGTAAACATACCTTCAGCTGGTTTACCCAGTTTATGATGATGATTCAACTGGTTTTGTTTGTCGTACCACCTGATGCTGGTCATTTTAGTTGGTGTTGCTGGTCTACACTGCTGGTTAAAAGCAACACCAAAGAACTTTCCCTCTGTCGCACGCATACTATTTGTTTATCCAGCACCGGCTTTGCAAGTAACAATGTCCATGGACAACGTAGAATATGTTGCACGATTTATGAAAGTATGATGTATTGCGACATCAGATGCAAGTCAAATTTGTAGTTTCTTATGTCTCATTCCATCGAACTACAGATCCGCTACCCGATCTGGCAAACTAACATAGTGCTGTTATAGCCGATAGATGGCCGCAAAGCGAATGCAGAAGTGCCGTTCACCCTGTTACAAGTTGAACCACGGAAACGATTTTGGAAACATTATTTTAAGGTACAAAAAACTCTTTGTTGTTGCTTTAACTGGCCATGCCAGCTTATGTTGGTCATTCTAGCAAACCAGCACGACCATCTTACACCAACAATGTCAAGCTTGACAGGCTGGTCACCAGCATGACCATCTTGCACCAGCTGTATCCCACAAGACAGGCTGGTCCATGACCAGCTTCCTCAGATGGTCACGCCAGCATATCCAGCTGGTGGCCCAACCAGCTACACCAGCACAGACCAGCAGGAGCTGGAAGAAAACCAGCAAAGACCAGCTAAAACCAGCTACCAGCATAGCCCCAGCCGTGGCGTGACTGGCTGGGGCACCTGCACCGTACGCCGGCGACCGGGGTTCGATTCCCGCCCCGTGGTCCTTTCCGGATCCCACCCCGACTCTCTCTCCCACTCACTTCATTAAAGGCATAAAAAGGCCAAAAAAATGTACTTAAAAAAAAAAAAAAAACAGCTACCAGTATAAGCTGGTTTCTAGATGCTTTTTTCAGCAGGTGTAACGGATGCCAGCTAGCATAGCTGTGCTTGTGGAACGTTGGTAAACCTCACTCCCCGACGCCTCAAGAGTGCTGCTGGCATGCGAGCCAGTAGCCTGGGCTATTGGCTCAATTGTTTGCGCGCTCGCCTCCCGATCCGAGGTGCTGCTGTTCGCGGGTTCAAGTCCGAGCGTGTGCAGGGCTGAATTGCGCAGGTTCAACACAACGCAGGTTACACAGGGATATATAATATTGGCAGCACGCAGCCTGAGGGTGGTGCAGTGGAACAGTCCTTGCCCTTCACCTCCACAGTCTCAGGTTCGAGGCTTCGCAGGGGCAGGTGTGGGAGGTGCTATGAAGGTCCAGAGTTGAGTCACTGTGTCATCATCTGTGTGATGTTGCGTCACGTCCCAGCGTCCTCATCTGCATGAGGCACAGAGAGCAGCTCACGAGTGGAGCGCTGGTGGCACAGGGGTAATGACCTTGCTCCCAGCTGCCAAGGTCACCGGTTCAAAGCCCAGTGTGGACAAGCAGGGAAGGGCAGAGAGGACCTGCTGGACTGACGGAGGACCAGAGCGACACCTGGACCAGGTGTGACAGCCGGGACGGATACAGGTGAGGTGTCACGTGGAAGAAGATATTGGGGGGCTTACTTGGCCCCCCGAAACTGCCCAGAGGAAACGCAGGGGATTATGGGACTTTTTCAGTGGGCCGACTCTGTTCCCTACCGGAAACTTTAGCAAAACAAACTCTTATAAGCCTGGCAGTGCAGTATTATTATTATTCAGTTATACATATCACACAGCAGCAGGAGGCTCCTCATTAGTCTCTTGAGTTTACCTCTGATTTTACACACACATACACACACACACACACAGAGAAGTGAACCTGTGACCTGCCCCATAGCAGCCCCACACCTTCCCCCTGCACCATCACCACACCTTCCCCTGCACACCAAAGCCTGATATCAGTTCCACCATGTGAATAAGCCTGTTGAACTGACTGACTGGTTAATGATGGATTAAGGGACTGCTAACGTTACATAACACAACCACTGGAGGGCGCTGTAGAGCCGAGTCTGTGTGTGCTCATGGGCATGTGCTCGGTCTCTGCAGGTGCTCATCATACCTGCCCTGCACACCTGAGTCCTCATAGGCAACACCCCCCACCCCCACCCGTAATTGAACTGCTGGGCAAAGTGCAAATTCTAAAGTCTAACTAACGCTAGCTTACAGTTTTTTCTGAATACTTAAACACTAACCGTGATTCTTATAGCACAATTTCTAAAACTATTCATTTTTATAGCAAAACCACTCACTGAGTTTGCAAAACTAAAAACACAAACACTGCTTTGCACTCATTTTGCAATTTTGTAACACACACTTTGCACAACTGTAGGTACAATCCACTGCACAGCACTCTTTTTGCGGAACTGTAAACACAACTCACTGCTTTGCTGCTCTTATTTCTTCATTGTATGTGCCTTCTTATTTACTTTTTATTGTTTACTTGAATGTTATGTTTGTCCGTGGACTTAATTGGTAAAACATTGCATGTGATGTAGACGACATTTTAAAAGACGGCGCGATGTAGACTGATTTGTTTTGTCTCAGTGAAATTGCCATTTTGTATTTTGACTTAGAAAAACACACTTGTGTTTGTTTTGATGTGTGTAAATAAACACCAATACTTGAAGTTTGGATCCCTGTATGTTTACAGAACTATGACAAAAGTATGACCTCAAACTGACATAGTCTACCTTGTGCACAGAGAAAGCAAAATCCAGATGTGTTTTTTATTCATACCATCAGTGTGTAGTTGCCACATTGTGTGCTTATTATTGTGATGGCTTGTGTTTACTGTTTGATACGAAAACACAATTTTTACGAAGGTGTGAAGAGTTAAGCAGGGTGTTAGCTTTTGTAAGAGAACTACAATGTTTTGCTGATTGGGTGAAAGGTTCTCCTATTTGTGTGTGAGTTTGTGTGAGTTTTGCAAAAATAGCCAATAGTTACAAAAAATGTGCTTAAGCAATCAGAAAAAAACTGTAATAACCTCTAAAGTCTAACGCTTGCTTAATAACCATGCAAATTCTATTTGTAAATGTAATGGGAGTTTCTTCAGTTTCTAACTTATATGATTATACTATGCATTACATAGTTGACACTCTTATATTATTATACTACGCATTACATAGTGGACACTCTTATAAGAGAACCCTGGACGGGTTCCGTACTTTGCTCAGGGGCACAATGGCGAACAATTAGAACACACACATTCTGGTGTTATACATCGTGTTCCAAATTATTATGCAAATTGGATATATGTGTCATAAACATTTTTTTTTGTTTTTCAATTAAACCTATGGATGGTATTGTGTCTCAGGGCCCTTTGGATCATTGGGCAGCCGTGGCCTACTGGTTAGGGCTTCGGACTTGTAACCGGATGGGTTGCCGGTTCGAACCCCGACCAGTAGGCACGGCTGAAGTGCCCTTGAGCAAGGCACCTAACCCCTCACTGCTCCCCGAGCGCCGCTGTTGTTGCAGGCAGCTCACTGCGCCGGGATTACGGCTCCCACACACAGCTGCGTTCCGTCAACGCATGCCAGTGGGTGTTCCCGACAGTAGCTATGCAAATGACTTGAAGTAAAACCGTAATGTGATTGGTTGGTGCCGTCCGTAGATTGGCTTGATTGGCCAGTGCCGTCTGTCGGTGCAGCAACAGCTGAACTCCTCAACGCGAGCGGCGGGAGAAACGCGACGCGACGGACCCACAATTGACCTCTCCAGAATAAGTCCCGCCTCCGTAACTTCCGTATCCATCCAACTTCCGGGCGTGGATTGTCTATGAGAAATAACATGGCGTTTCGAAATATCATACCGGTAAAACATCTGTAGGTAGCGAAGTTGAAAAAGCTGGTGGGCAGATTGGCCTACACACTTCTGCCATCTAGTTTCCACTGGATTTTTTGATTGTCGGTGCCGTTTAAGTAGTATACTATAGACTATACTACTTAAACGGCACCGAAAATCAAAAAATCCAGTGGAAACTAGATGGCAGAAGTGTGTAGGCCAATCTGCCCAGCAGCTTTTTCTACTTTGTCACCTACAGAGTTTGACAGGTACGATCTTTCAAAACGCCATGTTATTTCCCATAGACAATCCACGCCCGGAAGTTGGATGGATACGGAAGTTAGGAGGCGGGATATATTCTGGAGAGGTCTATTCAGTTCGGCAACGGATCACGTGAGCCCATGTAAAGTGAATGGGATGCGTCTCCAGCAACGCGATGCACGCAGCTGTGTGTGGGAGCTGTTAGTGTGATCTCCACCTCACTGTGTGTACACTGCGCCGGGATTAGTGTGTGCTTCACCTCACTGTGTTCACTGTGTGCTGAGTGTGTTTAGTGGGATTAGTGTGTGCTTCACCTCACTGTGTGTTCACTGTGTGCTGAGTGTGTTTCACTAATTCACGGATTGGGATAAATGCAGAGACCAAATCAAAGAGTATATACTTATACTTACTTAAATCAATAATTAGTTCGCCAGGTGAGCCCAATCAAAGGATGTTGCCACAGGTTTCAAGCAATATGGGAAAGAAAAGGGATCTGTGCTGCTGAGAAGCGTGACATTGTGCACTACACAGGACCACTGTAGTCCAGACCAGACAGGTGTGTAGGTGTGTGTGTGGAGTGCAAGTTGCAACTTTCAGATAATAGAAACCACGACAAGCAACACACACATACACACACAACAAAAAGCAATACAAGTAGATCATTTATTTACAGTTTGCAAAGTACACAATTACGGCGGTGATACAAACTTGTAGGCCCCATACTGCGTGAGCGCTCACTGGAGAGCAGCAGGGTGTGTGTGTGTGTGTGTGTGTTTCTCAGAGGGCAGGTGAGGGAACAGTCCATTACAGCCCCCCGTTACCCCCCAGGGAGGAAAGAGTTCTGGAGTGAGCAGCCCAGGGGGTGTAAACCCCAGGGTCCCAGTGCCTGCCTGCCACCTCAGTACTGGAACATCAGTGTGGAGGAGAGGCTCTGCACACATGCACACACACACGCACACACACCACTAAGTAGCTCAACTGACCAACCCCACCCTTGCACCTGGACACATACCAGTTTCAGAGCCGATTACAGTTCTAGACTAGTAAAGCTGGACCTCTACAATGGTGAAGTCAGAGCTCTAGAATGTTGACGTCAGAGTTCTGGAATGGTGACGTCGTCAGAGCTCTGGAATGGTGACGTCGTCAGAGCTCTGGAATGGTGACGTCGTCAGAGCTCTGGAATGGTGACGTCGTCAGAGTTCTAGAATGGTGACGTCGTCAGAGCTCTGGAATGGTGTAGCTGGATGAGCGGCAGCTCTGAAAGCAGTGGGCTGGTCTGGCATGGGTCAGAGGGAGGTGACCGTCTGACTCACACACACACACAATGTTAGCTTGGTGGAGAGACGGAGGGCACACACACACACACACACACACACACAGAGACACAGAGACACACGCCACACTGCGCAGGAGACAGGCAGGCAGCGCTGCACAGCAGGTCAGCAGAGCCAAGATGGCGGAGGGGCTCAATGGTTTCCCTCAGAGCCCTTGCGTGGGCTGGAAACTGGGACCCAGCAGAGGCCATGTATGGTCAAGGTGGTCAGAGCCACTGGCCCCCGTCGCTCTAGGCCATCCTGTCCACAGAGTAACCCCCCCCACCGACCTCTGACCTGAGCATGCAGGAGGGGGCCAGGATTGCCCCCGGTGGCGGGGGGGGGGCGGGTAAATAAATACATAAAACGGCAAATAAAACAATGTGCAGGTGGCAGGTCGATCGCGCTGGGATTCTGCAGCCAAAGGTCCAGAGAAAAACCATAATAATCCATACAGGGACACAGACCAGTGTGTGTATAAGTGTGTGTGTTTGTGTATGTGTGGTCCAATCCCAGGGGTCAGGCGTGGTGCGTGTGTGTGTGTGTGTGTGTGTGTGTGGTCCAATCCCAGGGGTCAGGCGTGTGTGTGTGGTCCAATCCCAGGGGTCAGGCGTGTGTGTGTGTGTGTGCGCGTGCGTGTGTGTGTGGTCCAATCCCAGGGGTCAGGCGTGCAGTGTGAGGGAAAGGGATGAACACAACAGGAGAATGTTGGCATTCTGGCCTGGCAGTCACTTTCCTTTCCACTGCTGTTCCCATGGAGACCAACGTTTCCACAGCAGAGAGAGAGAGAGAGAGAGAGGGGGGGGGGGGGGGCATTTCCTGGTCCATGTTTGTGCTAGACAGGGGCGGAGTCTTGGGTTGAACTGAACTGAGTTGCGGTGGTCTTGCTGTTGGTCTTGGAGCCAGGTCCTGTTCTGGGTTCCGGGTGTTGGTTCTAGGTCCTGTTCTGGGTTCCGGGTGTTGGTTCTAGGTCCTGTTCTGGGTTCCAGGTGTTGGTTGTAGGTCCTGGTCTGGGTTCCGGATGTTAGTTCTAGTTCCGGTAGGTCTTCAGCTCCTCCACAATGCAGTGTCAGAGACTGTGAGGAGTCAGACTGGATCTGAAGACACACACAGACACACACACACACAGACACACACACAGACACACACACAGACACACACACACACACACACACACAGACACACACAGACACACACAGACACACACAGACACACACACACACAGACACACACAGACACACACAGAGCGGAGAGGAGTGGAGCATAGTTCAGTGTTTCAGTGTTTGTTCACATAACGAGGAAATCTGAGGTCACTGAAGACGAGTTAACATGTACAGAGAGGACTTCACAGGGTGTGTGTGTGTGCACGTGTGTGTACGTGTGTATGTATGTGTGTGTGTGTGTCAGTGTTGTAGTCAAGTCACTATGCCTCGAGTCCGAGTCCAGGTTCGAGTCCTCAGTGTTCAAGTCCGAGTCAAGTCCAAGTCATTTAAAAAAAATTCCAAGTCAAGTCCGAGTCGAGTCCACTACTCATCCGAGTCAAGTCCGAGTCGAGTCACTATTGATCCACGTCGAGTCCGAGTCGAGTCCCTATTGATCAAGTCGAGTCCAAGTCCAGCACTAAAGTAAGCATAGCCTACATGTCGTTCCATTTTTTTCCCATTGCAGATGAAATCCTTAAAAGCAAAACGGACAATCTTCTGTCTCCAAGCAGGGGTGCCATCACTTGTGTGAAAGTAGTATTGCCAAATTTCTTGCCAAACCCAATGTGTTGTATTTATTATATCGGAGAGAATACCATACCATAGCTATACCATAGCCTATAGGCCTACTCATAATAAATGAGCAATCCACATCCCAATCACACAGGCCATTAAGTCACATTATGCTGTTACTGACTGCTGACAATTGTATAGGCAGTGTTGTAGAAGTTCATACTTCACAAGAGCTAGATGAACGTTGGAGTAGGCCTATTTTGTAAGAGGTAGTGTGGATCATAAAAGGGCATTTTTTAAAATTCTGGCTGTTAAATAGCCTACACAATTTTAGCGCAGTTTGGGAGGGACAGAAACAGAGCAGGGCCCGTCTTGGTAGCTTCTTTCTGACTCCCGTGACGTGAACACTGGCTACCTGCAACTGCATAATGTTATCACTTCACTGACACTATGGAGACATATTTCACGTCAACAATAGAGATGAAAACTAGCTTTAGGTTAACGAAGATTTAGATCATCTGCCTACTTAATTTATTTGTGCAACAGGCCACGTTCATTTGAGCGAGATGAGTGAAATAAATGTTTCCATGTGGCTGCCATCACCATATTTGCTACGATATTCACCTGTTAGAAATAGAACACGTTGCTATTTCCTTTTTTTCGTGCAGTGGAATAGGCTATCAAATCGCTCGTTTGAACAGTAGGGTACAAATGGGCACCAAATGAAAATGAATGAATGGAACCTCGCTTCTCGCGTCAGTCAGGGAAAACACTGTTCACCAAGTCACGATGATCAGCTATCCAGCGTTGTTTAGCCTAGGCTGAGTGTAATCTTAGGTAATGTTATGTCATGTATGAGAGCTAATATTGCCTGGCAATAGCCTACTACATTGAAATAGCGGCGGCCATCTCCAGGCATTTTGGTGTTAAAGTTAACGTTAGTTTGCTTTGCATGTGAACATGATGTGACTTGCGATGTAGCCTACGACACGAAGCAGTAGCCTAACATTCCCTTGAACTAAAATTAGTATTACGAATAATTTAGATATTAAAATCATATAGCAAATTATAGCCTAATGACATACTACAATTATAGCCTTATGATATATTACAAAAAAAAGTTGAGTCCTCGACGAGTCATCGCGAGTGCGAATGCACGAGTCCGAGTCCAAGTTCGAGTCATCAGTGCTCAAGTCCAAGTCAAGTCACGAGTCTCTAAATTTCGCTAATGTCTCGGACTCGAGTACTACAACACTGGTGTGTGTGGAAGTGTGTGTGTGTGTGTGTGGAAGTGTGTGTGTGTGTGTGTGTGTGTGTGGAAGTGTGTGTGTGTGTGTGGAAGTGTGTGTGTGTGTGTGTGTGTGGAAGTGTGTGTGTGTGTGTGTGTGTGTGTGGAAGTGTGTGTGTGGAAGTGTGTGTGTGTGTGTGTGTGTGGAAGTGTGTGTGTGGAAGTGTGTGTGTGTGTGTGTGTGGAAGTGTGTGGAAGTGTGTGTGTGGAAGTGTGTGTGTGTGGAAGTGTGTGTGTGTGTGTGGAAGTGTGTGTGTGTGTGTGTGTGGAAGTGTGTGTGTGTGGAAGTGTGTGTGTGTGGAAGTGTGTGTGTGTGGAAGTGTGTGTGTGTGTGTGGAAGTGTGTGTGTGTGTGTGGAAGTGTGTGTGTGTGTGTGTGTGTGGAAGTGTGTGTGTGTGGAAGTGTGTGTGTGTGTGTGTGTGGAAGTGTGTGTGGAAGTGTGTGTGTGTGGAAGTGTGTGTGTGTGTGTGTGGAAGTGTGTGTGTGTGTGGAAGTGTGTGTGTGTGTGTGTGTGGAAGTGTGTGTGGAAGTGTGTGTGTGTGGAAGTGTGTGTGTGTGGAAGTGTGTGTGTGTGTGTGGAAGTGTGTGTGTGTGTGTGTGGAAGTGTGTGTGTGTGTGTGGAAGTGTGTGTGTGTGTGTGGAAGTGTGTGTGTGTGTGTGGAAGTGTGTGTGTGGGACTCACCCTTCAGA
>NW_027468774.1:2777625-2785125 GCF_046254945.1 Alosa pseudoharengus
GGAACCCAAGCCTGTTAAAACCTCCAGCTGAATTGGTTCTACTGCGGAACCCAAGCCTGTTAAAGCCTCCAGCTGAAGTGGTTCTACTGCGGAACCCAAGCCTGTTAAAGCCTCCAGCTGAAGTGGTTCTACTGCAGAGGTGAGCTAATAAGTAGGCCTAATGCAAACAGAATGAGTTGCCCGTCAACGGAGTGAGTGTATATTATCTTATATCAGAGCTACAGGCTACATGAACCACTTCTCTGCTACAGAACAGAGTGTATATTATCTTATATCAGAGCTACAGGCTACATGAACCACTTCTCTGCTACAGAACAGAGTGTATATTATCTTATATCAGAGCTACAGAATCTGCGTTTCTCTGCGTTGAGCGTTTACTCCAGAGATATGAAACGGCTTCTAGCCGCTTATCTGCGTTGAGCGTTTACTCCAGAGATATGAAACAGCTTCTAGCCGCTTATCTGCGTTGAGCGTTTACTCCAGAGATATGAAACAGCTTCTAGCCGCTTATCTGCGTTGAGCGTTTACTCCAGAGATATGAAACAGCTTCTAGCCGCTTATCTGCGTTGATCGTTTACTCCAGAGATATGAAACAGCTTCTAGCCGTTTATCTGCGTTAAGCGTTTACTCCAGAGATATGGAACAGCTTCTAGCCGCTTATCTGCGTTGATCGTTTACTCCAGAGATATGAAACAGCTTCTAGCCGCTTATCTTATATCAGAGCTACAGGCTACATGAACCACTTCTCTGCTACAGAACAGAGTGTATATTATCTTATATCAGAGCTACAGGCTACATGAACCACTTCTCTGCTACAGAACAGAGTGTATATTATCTTATATCAGAGCTACAGGCTACATGAACCACTTCTCTGCTACAGAACAGAGTGTATATTATCTTATATCAGAGCTACAGGCTACATGAACCACTTCTCTGCTACAGAACTTCTGTCACTACTCGGACGGAGAGTCGGGCAGTTGTGTAAACGCTCAAACTTGAGATGCACTACAGCAAGCCTGCATCGATATGCAGCATTGTTACACCCCTAGTGTGTGTTGCCTACATGGGTAGCCCTTGCAGAGGACCTCTATGGGCATGTGTGTGTATATATGTGTATGTGTGTGTGTGTGTGTGCTACCTACATGGGTAGCCCTTGCAGAGGACCTCTATGGGCATGTGTGTGTGTTACCTACATGGGTAGCCCTTGCAGAGGATGGGCATGTGTGTGTGTGTGTGTGTGTGTGCTACCTACATGGGTAGGCCTTGCAGAGGACCTCTATGGGCATGTGTGTGTGTGTGTTACCTACATGGGTAGCCCTTGCAGAGGAGCTCTATGGGCATGTGTGTGTTACCTACATGGGTAGCCCTTGCAGAGGACCTCTATGGGCATGTGTGTGTGTGTGTTACCTACATGGATAGCCCTTGCAGAGGACCTCTATGGGCATGTGTGTTACCTACATGGGTAGCCCTTGCAGAGGACCTCTATGGGCATGTGTGTGTGTGTGTTACCTACATGGGTAGCCCTTGCAGAGGACCTCTATGGGCATGTGTGTGTGTGTTACCTACATGGGTAGCCCTTGCAAAGGACCTCTATGGGCATGTGTGTGTGTGTTACCTACATGGGTAGCCCTTGCAGAGGACCTCTATGGGCATGTGTGTGTGTGTTACCTACATGGGTAGCCCTTGCAGAGGACCTCTATGGGCATGTGTGTGTGTGTGTTACCTACATGGGTAGCCCTTGCAGAGGACCTCTATGGGCATGTGTGTGTGTGTTACCTACATTGGTAGCCCTTGCAGAGGACCTCTATGGGCATGTGTGTGTGTGTGTTACCTACATGGGTAGCCCTTGCAGAGGACCTCTATGGGCATGTGTGTGTTACCTACATGGGTAGCCCTTGCAGAGGACCTCTATGGGCATGTGTGTGTGTTACCTACATGGGTAGCCCTTGCAGAGGACCTCTATGGGCATGTGTGTGTGTTACCTACATGGGTAGCCCTTGCAGAGGACCTCTATGGGCGTGCTCATCTTCTTCTCGCTGATGCGCTCGTACTTCTGCCTCTTGGTGGCGGCCTTGAGCCCTTGCCATGGCAACGAGCCCAGGTTAAAGTACATCAGCACGTAGCCCAGAGATTCCAAGTCGTCACGCCGGGACTGCTCTGTACACACACACACACACACACACACACACACACACACACACACACACACACACACACACACACACGGGAACACACACACACAGGAACACACACACACACACAGGTTACAGTAAGCTCCATGAGCAAACACACAGGTAAAATTAGACACATAACTACAATTACAGACAACTAAATTAGACAGATTGTGTGTGTGTGTGTTTGTGTATATGTGTGTACGTGATGTGATAAGGATGGCTGGGGTGTGTGTTTACCGATGCCCAGGTGTGTGTTGATGGAGGTGTAGTGTATGGTTCCGGTGAGGTTCTCGTTCTCCCGGTAGGGGATGTGCTGGTGTGTGTGTGTGTGTGTGAGTGAGTGTGTGTGTTTACCGATGCCCAGGTGTGTGTTGATGGAGGCGTAGCGGGCAGTTCCGGTGAGGTTCTTGTTCTCCCGGTAGGGGATGTGCTGGTGTGTGCGGGCGTCGCGGTACTTCTTGGCGAGGCCGAAGTCGATGATGTAGACCAGGTTGCCCTTCTTGCCCAGACCCATGAGGAAGTTATCCGGCTTCACGTCGCGGTGGATGAAGTTCTTGGAGTGGATGTACTCGATCCGACTGATCTGGGAACAGGAAAACACACAGCTGCACTTCAGTTATGTTTCTGTGTGTGTGTGTGTGTGTGTGTGTGTGTGTGAGGGTGTGTGTGAGGGTGTGTGTGAGGGTGTGTGTGAGGGTGTGTGTGAGGGTGTGTGTGAGGGTGTGTGTGAGGGTGTGTGTTAGTGTAGTGTATATACACTAGGGATGCACGATATATTGGTAGCCGACAAGTGAAAAAATGTAAATATTATCGTTCAGATAACAGAATTCCGGCCGATAATTTGCGATATTTTTTTTTTTTTTTTAGATAGATAGATAGATACTTAATTGATCCCCAAGGGGAAATTCAAGCCCTAATTTCCTGACTTTTTCCTCATTTTTAAAGCCCTAATTTCCTGACTAGGCGTATGTAAGGCCCGTCTGGCTACACTGAGCTAGGTTGGCTACTTCTTCCTCAAAATGATGTCAGCAGTGTGGATGTTGTGCATCCCAGAATCCTCTTGTGAATGATCCTCCGTTTAACCTCAGCAGAGCGCCACTTCACCGCGCTAGTCGGGGAAACATATAAACAAACTCTTCGGTGGGACGAGTACATAATTAGGCCTAGTCCTAACCATTCCAGGCAGGTCAGCTTCTGTTACAGACAGGTTATTAAAACCTTCATTCTGCTGCAACAGAGTAGACGGACACAAGACCCAGTCCGAGGAGTTGCAGCTTTATTCAGTTGAAACTAAACATACGTTTCCGTCACAAACTCTGATTTGGTCGCTATAGTTTTTATCCCAGCTTATCTGCGTTTCTCTGCGTTGAGCGTTTACTCCAGATATGAAACGGCTTCTAGCCGCTTATCTGCGTTGAGCGTTTACTCCAGAGATATGAAACAGCTTCTAGCCGCTTATCTGCGTTGAGCGTTTACTCCAGAGATATGAAACAGCTTCCAGCCGTTTATCTGCGTTAAGCGTTTACTCCAGAGATATGAAACAGCTTCTAGCCGCTTATCTGCGTTGAGCGTTTACTCCAGAGATATGAAACAGCTTCTAGCCGCTTATCTGCGTTGAGCGTTTACTCCAGAGATATGAAACAGCTTCTAGCCGTTTATCTGCGTTGAGCGTTTACTCCAGAGATATGAAACAGCTTCTAGCCGCTTATCTGCGTTGAGCGTTTACTCCAGAGATATGAAACAGCTTCTAGCCGCTTATCTGCGTTGAGCGTTTACTCCAGAGATATGAAACGATTCATACACTGTCGCTGGCCACTCTCTCGCAATTCACAGACGTCAGGTTCACTTGAAGGAGCCACACATGGGCCTAGGCTACTGCTATTTTGTTGACTGCTGTACCATTGAGGACTATTATGAGTTCACTTAAAGGAGCCACACATAGGCCTAGGCTACTGCTATTTTGTTGACTGCTGTACCATTGAGGACTATTATGAGTTCACTTAAAGGAGCCACACATAGCCCTAGGCTACTGCTATTTTGTTGACTGCTGTACCATTGAGGACTATTATGAGTTCACTTAAAGGAGCCACACATAGGCCTAGGCTACTGCTATTTTGTTGACTGCTGTACCATTGAGGACTATTATGAGTTCACTTGAAGGAGCCACACATAGGGCTAGGCTACAGCTATTTTGTTGACTGCTGTACCATTGAGGACTATTATGAGTTCACTTGAAGGAGCCACACATAGGGCTAGGCTACAGCTATTTTGTTGACTGCTGTACCATTGAGGACTATTATGAGTTCACTTAAAGGAGCCACACATAGGCCTAGGCTACAGCTATTTTGTTGACTGCTGTACCATTGAGGACTATTATGAGTTCTGTCCATCATTGGTGGTAGGTAGAATTACTGCAATTACATGATGCTTATTAAACACTGTCCCCAAATCACTTTTCACAATTTGTTTTCAAGAGTAATATTACCGGTTATCGTATCGGTATCGGCCACAATAAACCGATAAATATCAGTTATCGTTATCGGCCCTTAAATTCCATATCGGTGCATCTCTACACATGTACTTCCTGCATATGTAGTGTGTGTGTGTGTGTGTGTGTCGTGTGCGTGCGTGCGTGCGTGTACCATCTGGTCAGCGAGCAGCAGGACAGTCTTGAGGCTGAACTTGCGGGAGCAGAAGTTGAAGAGATCCTCCAGACTGGGCCCCAGCAGCTCCATCACCATCACGTTATAATCTCCCTCCGCACCACACCACTTTATAGTGGGGATCCCCACTGCAACACACACACACACACACGTTATAATCGCCCTCAGCACCACACCACCTTATAGTGGGGATCCCCACTGCAACACACACACACACATTCACACACACACACACGTTATAATCGCCCTCCGTACCACACCACTTTATAGTGGGGATCCCCACTGCAACACACACACACACGTTATAATCTCCCTCCGCACCACACCACTTTATAGTGGGGATCCCCACTGCAACACACACACACACACGTTATAATCGCCATCTGCTCCACACCACTTTATAGTGGGGATCCCCACTGCAACACACACACACACCCACACAGTTTGCAATGGACTATATAGTGTGTAAGGGATAATGTATTGTCCGCCGGTAATTATCAGAAAATAAGTCCCGATGCGCAGCGGATTTTTATGATAATTACTGACTGACAATACATTATCCCGCTTATTACACGGCTACTTGCCAAAACGAGAAAAGAAACACCTTTAAAAATAATTTTGCTACCGCTTCATGTCTTCCGCTGACAAAATAAATAGTTCGCCACACAGAAAGAACTTGACAGTTTCAGGTGTTGCGTGGCAACGTCTTACTAGCTTACTTTCCCTTTCAATGAAATTCCATTGTAAGCAAACGGATGTCTTGCGGAGGGATATGAAAGACGTTAATCAACCCGTTGCCATTGACAGCGGTGATTATATACTTTGCCGGTGATTATATAGATTAACATAGGCCCGAACGTTGGGAAGGCCCATTTATGTGAATGGAACTTTCTGCAGCACTCTGAAGAGCCGTGTAATGTGTGTAACGCGTCTCACATCCTTCTTTGACCATATATGGGAGTGCTTCCCCTGTGAGCTAACAGAGTGGTTGGGAAGCCCTGGAGACACTCACTGGAGGCTCTTACCCAACAACACACACACACACACACACACACACACGAGGCTCTTATCCAATGACACACACACACACACACACTGGAGGCTCTTATCCAATGACACACACACACACACACACAGGAGGCTCTTACCCAACATCACAGGACCAGAAATCTCCAGTGTTGCAACACACACACAAAACTCTGGTGTACATCCACTCTATGCCTATGGGATACAGTGCACGCTAGCCTGGGTGCCATTCCCAACTTAGTCCCGCCCACAACATTTGAGATATGGAAGTTCGGTCTGGCATTGCTCCATTGTGGAGCAAGTATGCTCACCCTAGATCAGGCGGACCAATCAAATCGGGCTTTACGATGATGGACAGGTGAGCAACAGCGCCTGGTCTATCACGTCATCTGAGCACGCTTAGATTAGGCTTATGTTTGAAACAAAAACGCTGTGGCTAGAAGGATACATGGCTTTTAAGACCCCATATGGAAAATGCATATTATTTAATGAGGTTTTATCACTGAAAACGATTATTTCTGAAAACCAAAGTTGAGATGTGGGAAAACTCGTGGTTTCACTTTCATCAAGGGAAAACAGCGCTGTTGCATTGCGACATGTTCCCTCGTTTGTTTGAAATCTCTGATTGACCACCTGTTCGAGGGATTTGCGACAGCCTTTCCCAGCTGTTGAAGATGTTTGTAGCATATCAGTGTTCAACAGAATTATTTTTGAAAACGGAGGGGATATAAGCTATCCGTTTTTTCCTAATAGCCTACCCTACTATGCATCTCTTAGATTTCGCTAATGAGTGTTGTAGGCTAAGAGTTATTGATGGCACTAACTTTTACAAAAGACCAGAAAACAATGTTAAGGCATTTGTGGAGAAGAAGGATGGTTCGTGTGTTTTCTTCCTACATCTCACGGTAAGCTATTCCGTTGCTCTGATTGGTTAGGTCTATCCAATTGAGTGCAGAGGCATCCCCCCCCTGTATCGGTTGAAACACGCCCCATAATTATGTCCCAATGGAGCAGTATCAGACTCATATTCTGACTAGAATTGAGTATGACTACGTCAGGCTAAGTGCACTCACTCATCTTGTAGATCTTGCTCTCGATGTGCCGCTGGGGGTGTTTGGTCTTCACGCATTCACACACACACACACACACACACACACTCACCTCCTCCCTGCATCATCTTGTAGATCTTGCTCTCGATGTGCAGCTGGGGGTGTTTGGTCTTCACACATTCCAGCTTGATGGCCACTTCCTCTCCCACTGAGATGTCTGTGCCTGGGGGCGGGACCAAACACTCGTTAGCCAATCACAAAACAATCACATTCAAAACCGGCCCATCACAGCCGGACACTCACTGGGTGCTGTGTGTGTGTGTGAGAGAGAGAGAAAGAGATCATAGGGTTTGTAAACCTTAGCCAGCTTGCCATAGGATTATAAAGCCGTTGGGAATTAGGGAAATTTGGGAAAATTAATAATAATTATTAATATTATTAATAATAATTTCTGTGCATTTTTAGAACAGTCAAGTCCACAAGAGTCATGAGCTCCCAACAACTCCCTTTACTCTGAACCTGAGAAGAACAGCACACGCACACACACACACACACACACACACACACACACACACACACACACACACA
>NW_027468774.1:2800125-2805125 GCF_046254945.1 Alosa pseudoharengus
AACTCAGTGTCCAAAGCGTCACTAAGAAATATCTGACTTGGAAAATACCAGCAGCCTCAGGCTTACGGAACATACCAGCAGCCTCAGGAACACACCAGCAGCCTCAGGAACACACCAGCAGCCTCAGGCTTACGGAACAGTGAATGAGGGTCAGGGGTCAGGGGTCAGGGAACACGCTTGTTAACCTGTTACTACCGACTTGTTTGAGGGTTGGAGTCGCCACAGACTTAGAGCTGAGAGGTACCCTGGATGCCTCTGGTCAGATTCGCTCGGCGGTCAGGTTCGCTCGACGGTCCAGTTGTTAACGATGTGGCACAAACGGGCCTCAGGAACAGCGGGAAAACATCCAGGAATGTTCCTCTGCGCCTGATTGGCTGCTCACGTGAGGGCATGCAGGGGTCATGCGGTCGCAGGAGATTAAACATCTAAGTACACCAGCAATGTGGACACAGCCCACATCTAAGTTAGCCTTGAAGTTAACTGCCAAACCAATCAGAAGCACTCAGATGACTGACCAACAGCTGCCTAACCAATCAGAAGCACTCAGATGGCTGACTGCATTCAGTATTCAGGGCCTCAGTCTCGGAGTAACCTCAGGCAGAGTCATACCAGAGATACAATACAAACAAAATTACAATGTCAGACCAACCGTTGAAGATAATCTCAAAACATTCTGGAAGTTCACACTGTTTATCAGTTTGTGCTGGAATCATGAAACTGGAATCATGTGAATGTAATATATACAATATAACAAATTCTGCGTCACAAACACGTCACATGATGGATGCTAGGCAGTGGAGCTTTGCCTGATGCTGGTTTAGACGGCTGCTTAGAATGCTCAGACTGCTGCTAGTCAAAGACTGATATTAATTTAGATTGATGCTAGTATAGAATGCTGCTAGTTTAGAGTGATGCTAGTATAAAATGCAGCTAGTTTAGACTGATGCTAGTTTACTGTAGACTGATGTTAAATTAGACTGATGCTAGTTTAGACTGATGCTAGGTTAGACTGATGCTAGTTTACTGTAGACTGATGTTAATTTAGACTGATGCTAGTTTAGACTGATGCTAGGTTAGACTGATGCTAGTTTAGACTGATGCTAGTTTACTGTAGACTGATGTTTATTTAGACTGATGCTAGTTTAGACTGATGTAATCTGTATGTCACATAGCATGATCTGGTGGCTGTTAACAGTGTTTTCAGAAACACACACACACACACACTTTTGCAAAAGCCGACTGCATGCTGGACTACACCTTTTTAGGAAGTGATCCACTAGCGGATGACGGGGTTGAACATGAAAGATTCGGAAGGGAAAACATCCTTTAAAGTTTCCAGAAGAACAGGTCCACTGCGGATGCTGTCTCAATGGTCGTACACCTGGCCCTAACCCTCCTGGAGAGCAAGGATACTTATGTGAGCTGGCCCTAACCCCTCCTGGCCCTAACCCTCCTGGAGAGCAAGGATACGTACTGTATGTGAGCTGGCCCTAACCCTCCTGGACAGCAAGGATACGTACTGTATGTGAGCTGGCCCTAACCCTCCTGGCCCTAACCCACCTGGCCCTAACCCTCTAACCCACCTGGCCCTAACCCTCTAACCCTCCTGGCCCTAACCCACCTGGCCCTAACCCTCCTGGAGAGCAAGGATACGTATGTGAGCTGGCCCTAACCCTCCTGGAGAGCAAGGATACGTACTGTATGGGAGGCGGCTCTTCCTGGATGTTAGCTCTGCTATTAACACAATCACCCCACAGACTCTTACACATAAACTGGAGACCCTTGGACTATGCATACGCTCTTGAACCCGACACTCTTATCTTAATGAACTGCTCTAGCACAAATGCAATGTTTTTGTGCATATTTGCACATACTGTAAGTGCAGTACCGTCCCTCCATGGTCTGATATACTGCTTCCAGGTCTGGCTGGTTGAGTGTGTGTGTGCATATGTGTGTGTATTCTGGGATGTGCATGGATGGGATTTGGGGGGGGGGGCAACATTCTATTTGAATCTCCAGCAGAAATGGGAAAGAACTGCTATGCTACAGACTGTAGTCCACAAATAGGCTAATAATATAAGGCTACTTATAGGAATTCAGAGATTAAAAATTCTTTAAGCAGTATTACACTCACAACGCAAACCAGGGCCGGGCTCAATCCAGCGGGTTCTAGGTTCTGTGTTCCGGGGCTCAATCCAGAGGGCTCTAGGTTCTGTGTTCCGAGGCCACATCTGGATCAGAGGGTGTACAGCGCTTTTGTTTTCCTTGCACGAGACCTTTATGTTGTTTTGACCTCTCACCCCTCCCTGCACACACACACACACATACATACATTACAGAGTGAACACACACACACAAATACACACACACAAACAAAGACCCCTCCCTGCACACACACACTTTAAAGAGTGAACACACACACACAAATACACACACACACACACACACACACAAGACCCCTCCCTGCACACAGCACGGCTCCAGCAGATCAAAGGCCCGACATCTCCTCTGTGCTCCCCTGCACATGGGCCACACACACACATTTACACACACACACACACCAGGGATAGAAATTAACCACCCGCCTCCCGCCAAATGCGGGTAGTTTTGTGCGCTGGCGGGTGAATTTGGTCAACTTACCAGCCACTGTGGCGGGTAGAGCTAGCGTACCACAAATAGTCAGATCCGGTCTAATTTTCATACTTATTGACAGTTAAAAATAAGAAAGTGTCTGTAGGGATCATGTAGCCTAACGTTACCAGCCTATGGGTAAATCGCGCTGATTTGAAGTTCTACAACTCGTAGTGAGCCGCCACCGCAGCATAGCCTATAGGCACTGGTGCAGCGCTTCACTTTCACTTCACTACCATTAAGAAACTGTCACTATGCTTTCATGTGCCACTGCTAGATTATTTCAGGATGACTGCATAGACATAAATCTAGTGAGATCTGTGGATCTGCGTTATATCTTAACAGGCTAATATTCTCACGTAAATAGTTCTCTTTTGAATTGGCCCGTAGGCCTAGGTATTTTAATCCGGCCCGCGGCACGCTGCTATTTAGACCTATGAGGCAGACAGACGGACATCTCCACACCCATTCGTCGTGATGGAATATCTCACAAACTTTTCATTCAAAGAAATTACAAACCGTATCAGAATAAACAGCAAATTTACCGAACGCAAAGGTGTAAAGCATTCCCTTATACAAGTTATAGCCGTTCCCGAGTAATCCGGTTTTGAAATTGAAGCAAATGTCTACACGGTCTCCAACGTTGGGCTTTTGTCATATATGATAAAGCCAAATACAAAATAAATGTTAACAAAATCGCCTAGATAACTGTACAACCAGAGTTTTTCCAATGTAGTTTCACAAAATGCTAAGCATGCATATTACGTTTCTTAAAGCTGAGCTGTGCTTAAATTGTTCAGTGCATGATTTCATTACGGGCCAAATAGAAAATAAATGCTAAATGTTAAATATAGCCTTGATACCTGTAAATATTTAAATCAGATGATGTACACTATAGTTAGATCAAGCTGGAGAGTTGGATTATAGGATGCTCCAAAAACTCACAGAGTCTTAAAGGAGCCACACCACTTTTATGACAAGACACCATAGCATATGATTGTGGTTCTGTTGACCTTTAGTTTTGTTGCTACTGTGCTTGGAGGACAGGTTTAGGGCAAAACTCAGCACATTTTAGTCATATTGCAATAATGCCGATTACCGTGATCATTTTGGGTAGCCTACTAAAATTATGATATCACATTTTCATGCCGTTTCATAGTGGCTGGTAAAAAAAAAAACAGCAGCATATGACAGCAGCAGCATATGACAGCAGCAGCAGCATATGACAGCAGCAGCATATGACAGCAGCAACAGCAGCATATGACAGCAGCAGCATATGAAGAGAGAGAGCAGCATATGACAGCAGCAGCATATGACAGCAGCAACAGCAGCATATGACCGCAGCAGCATATGACAGCAGCAGCAGCAGCAGCAGCAGCAGCATATGACAGCAGCAACAGCAGCATATAACAGCAGCATATGACAGCAGCAGCATATGACAGCAGCAGCAGCATATGACAGCAGCAGCAGCATATGACAGCAGCAACAGCAGCATATGACATGAGCAGCAGCATATGAGAGCAGCAGCAGCAGCATATGACAGCAGCAACAGCAGCATATGACAGCAGCAGCATATGACAGCAGCAGCAGCAGCATATGACAGCAGCAGCATATGACAGCAGCAGCAGCAGCATATGACAGCAGCAGCATATGACAGCAGCAGCATATGACAGTAGCAGCAGCAGCATATGACAGCAGCAGCAGCATATGACAGCAGCAGCAACATATGACAGCAGCAGCATATGACAGCAGCAGCAGCAGCATATGACAGCAGCAGCATATGACAGCAGCAACAGCAGCATATGACAGCAGCAGCAGCAGCATATGACAGCAGCAGCATATGACATCAGCAGCAGCAGCATATGACAGCAGCAGCAGCTGAAGAGAGAGTGCAGCATATGACAGCAGCAGCATATGACAGTAGCAGCAGCAGCATATGACAGCAGCAGCATATGACAGCAGCAGCAGCATATGACAGCAGCAGCAGCATATGACAGTAGCAGCATATGACAGCAGCAGCATATGGCAGCAGCAGCATATGACAGTAGCAGCAGCATATGACAGTAGCAGCATATGACAGCAGCAGCATATGGCAGCAGCAGCATATGACAGTAGAAGCAGCATATGACAGTAGCAACAGCAGCAGCATATGACAGCAGCAGCATATGACAGCAGCAGCAGCATATGACAGTAGCAACAGCATATGACAGTAGCAGCATATGACAGCAGCAGCATATGAAGAGAGAGTGCAGCATATGACAGCAGCAACAGCAGCATATGACAGTAGCAGCAGCTGAAGAGAGAGTGCAGCATATGACAGCAGCAGCAGCTAAAGAGAGAGTGCAGCATATGACAGCAGCAGCAGCATT